>NC_056736.1:29840478-30045478 GCF_019279795.1 Protopterus annectens | reverse complement strand
GTGTTGTCACCACTATGACAACCTGAAGCAAAGGAAGTGTGGAACATTGGACACCTGGGTCCAAGAGGCTAGGGCTGGGCATGCTCCACAGAAATGTAAGTATATTTGTCACAGCTTTACTAAAATACAAGCTGAATCTGTGCAAAACTGGTATGCATAATGGTGTGCTTCTCTTCCAACAGCTGCAGCTGAATGGGCTCATAATGTCCAGTCTTATGCCGGGTGCATGTCCAGGATGCACTGTGAGTGTGGTAAATAAAGATATTTTCTGATAACTGTAGTGCAATAAGCAATAAGGTGTAAATCAGGATTGTGGTTTGATAACTAATATGTTGAAATAAGTGCAGTAGTGCTCTATTCACTGCATGTCTGTTCTAATGTTGATGCAGTCAACTGTAAAACTGAAATAAGTAAAGAATGCAAAAGTAATTGCCTGATAAATGTATTGCACCACCCACAGTATGATTCAGGGCTGTCTGCAGCCCACTTTCACTCACATAATGTTCTCTATTCCTCCCACTCCAGGAACAAGGTATATGGGTAAGGTAGCCCACGTTCTGGGCAGATATCATGTGTATACTTCACAGATTCTAAAGATCAATAATAATAAAGTGTAAAGCAGGATTGTGGTGTCATAAAAATGTGTTTAAATATGTGCAGTAGGGCTTTATTCACAGCATGTCTGTTCTAATGTTGCTGCAGTTAACTTTAAAACTGAAATAAATAAAGGATGCAAAAGTAATTGCCTAATACATGTATTGCACAGCTCACAGTATGATTTAAGGCTGTGTGCAGCCCATATTCAGTCACATAATACTCTCTATTCCTCTCATTCCAGGAACATAGTATATGGGTAAGGTAGCCTACATTCTGGGCAGATAACATGTGTATACTTCACAGATTCTAAGGAGCAATAACAATAAAGTATAAAGCAGGACTGTTGAAATAAGTGCATTAGAGCTGTATTCATTGCATGTCTGCTCTAATGTCACTGCAGTCAATTGTAATGTAATATGCACATGCCCCTGCAGTCACCACTTTTGGGTTCTACTCACATGCCTGTCAACTAAGGCATGATGGCTGTCTAGTCTACTTAATGTACACAAACATACTTCTTAAGTGTCATGATTTTTCTTAATCTAATGACAACTGCCCAGTCTCTCTGGTTCATGATTAGCAGATAAATGATTACCTGGAATGCAATGTATTTGAAAATCCATTTACAGAACACCTTGGTAGTAATGTACATGCACATTATGTGAAACAATTCTGTGTAGTTGTATACCTGTATTTGTTAGTGCTTGGCCCATACTGTCCCAGGCTAACAGCTTGAGAGGTATGTACGTGCTACATCATCATAGAAGAATTTGAATCACTGTACTCACAACTGACACTGCACACATGTAGAAGTATGTATTAACAGTCTGTTTATTAATATCATCTGAGTCTTCACTAATGGTATATTTTTCTCTATCTCCCCACCCCTTATCTTCTTTAATTCATTAATGTTATTTATTATGATTTAATATTAATATATTCTGTTAAACTAACTGTTTTTTGGAGTTATGGGTTATTTCATTCCAGTTTGATGTTAACATACTTACTGTTATGTTATTTACTGTTGTGTTCCACATAATATAATTTAATATGTATTTGGATTAATCAGCATTATGTTCCAATATGTTAATAGGGCGGCCACGGTGGTGCAGTGGTTAGCAGCAAGAGGTTCTCCCATCCCAAAGACATGCTGCAGGTGGATTGGGCAGTGTGCCTTCTGTGGAAGGTTAAGAAGAAGAAGAAGATGTTCCAATATGTTAATACTAACACTGGTTTTGTTATTACTAAGCTTAACCTATTGTTGTAATTAATTTACTACAGCACAGCATGGTAGGTCAGTTCCATGTGCTCCACCTACCTTGGCTCCTCTGCATTTATATCACGTTATCGAAAGATGAAAATAGCGAATGCTATTTCATCGAACCTAAAATATCTAAACCACATAATATCGACATTCAGAACAGCAAATTTTTTCCTTGGGAAAAAATTTGCTATTCCGAAACACATACGCACAGCACAAGCACACCTAAAAAACATAAATACACACACATACACTTATAATCCTACAACTAACCCTACACTAAACTATACATACACTACTAACTATCCACTCACCTAACCCTCGCCCTAACCCTAACTAACCTAACCCGCCCCTAAACCTAATTCACCTAACCTGCGCTCTAACTCTAATTCACCTAACCCGTGCCCTAACCCTAACTGACCTGACCCGCGCCCTAATCCTAACTACCACACAATCGCACACTTACCTGAACCCGACCCGTAAATCTCCACCACAGCACTGAAAATAGTGAAGCCACAGAACCGGTCAACCAAATTCTTTCCCTAGGAAAGAATTCGGTGTTCTGCAGCTTAGCTATTTTTAGCATTCGATTAAAACGGGTCGATATTAGAACATTCAAAGTTTTAAAACTTCGATGTTCTGATATAGACCCGCTCCTCTGGCCGTGGGACCAGGGCTACGCACATCTGGGACCCAGCCTGGTGGTTCATCCTCTGCTGCCCCTGCACTACCTGCGGCATTGGATAGTTCTACCTAACAGGACAAGGCTAGTCCCTATCTGGGAGTGGTGATGGAGGGGGTGTTGTCACCCATGATGAACTGCCAGGACTGGTGCACAGGATTGTGTTCCATGGTTTTGAATGCTGCCTTCACCAGATGGTGGGCATGCTGGACAACCTGCTGGGGCAACCTCATCCTGGAGCCCAACCTTCACCACTGCCACCTCAGGGGCTTAGAAGCAGCAGTGCTGACATTCCCATTGTTGGGGACTTGAGTCATGCTGCTACCTTGTGTAGGTACCTGAGACTGGGATCCACAGCACCCTCCCCATTCAAGATGTTCATCCCCCTCTTGTGGCAAAAACCACCCCTGTCAGCTGTGTTGTCTGTCTGCAAAACCTTCCTCACCTTCCCATCTAATCTCTCCCACACATACTTATGTCCCTTCCCCAACATTCCACTATCACCTTAAAAAAATGGGCACCTGCCCCCCCCCAAAAAATATCATCTCATGCATAGCTCTCCATTTCACACACATGTCCACCGGACACATGTAATTTGGTCCAATTGGCTTGACAACCCTGTTATGTTGTCCTCACCCTCCCTCTGGGAGAGACAGTCCAAATTCATCTACAAATTCTGTCAAAGTGCACAGTTGTTGCTGTACAGGAAATAGATAGCTATGGTTCTTCCCTACACCCTTCTTGTACATACCTACCTGCCTTTCACTATGTTTTTCTCCCTGCTTGCATCCCATCTCACCACTGTCATTTATCCTTTTATTTCTTTTCTTTAAAGGATTTTTGTGCAACGCTGCACAACACAGCCTTGCTAAGCTCAGTTAAATGGAGCTATATTGATATATGTTTTTAAATGATAATAAACACCTGTCCATAATTTGAACTCGAGACCATCGCACCTGCAGACCACTGCATTAACCTGCTGCACCTCACAGCTGTTAATTAAAACAGGTGATTTAAGCAAAACATACTAATTGCAAGTTACTGTAATTAAGCATGAGTCTGGTACAGGACTACACCACCAGAATGTCAGAAGAAGACTAACGGCTATAACTGAGGTCTCTAATAGCAGGTAAATAATGCCAAAATACATGTTCAACTGGGACTCTGGTGGAGACACACACACACACACACACACACACACACACACACACACACACCATCCACCACACATCACAGCAACAAAACACACTGGCACACACCACAGGAACTTTAGAAGTACGATATTCAAAACCTTCGGTATTCGAGGTTTTAAATTTCACGCTTCTAAACTTTTGCTATTATGTGGATTCGGCTTCTTAGGCTCGAAATACTGAAATTCAAAATTTCAGTATTTTGAGCTTCTGAACGGAACCCAGAGAAATACATCCCTATAAAGCCAAGCACATAATAATTGCTGTAATGGAGGTATTTAACATACTGTATGTGTGCACTTATACCGTCACAAAGGCACATGCTGTAACATTGAGTCAGTAGCTCAGTCTGTTAAATGCTTTGCTAAAAGTAAGTTTTGCCACACATAGTCCTGGGTTAAAATCCAGTGGTGTGTAGCATTTAAATTACATTATTATGAAGCCATCTATGGGGCGGCCACGGTGGTGCAGTGGTTAGCGTTGCCGCCTCACAGCAAGAGGTTCCCTGGTTCGATTCTCGGCTGGGGTGCCTACTGTGCAGAGTGTACATGTCCTCCCTGTGGTCGCGTGGGTTTCCTCCAGGTGCTCCGGTTTCCTCCCACATCCCAAAGACATGCTGTAGGTGGATTGGACAACCTAAATTGGCCCTAGGCTTGAGTGTGTGTGTGTGCATGTGTGTGCTTTCTGTGGAAGGTTGGGTGCTGGGCTGGCAACTCGACACTGTAAAACTCCACTGCCAATCATGAGTGGACAGGTAATCCACTGTGGTGACCCCTAACTGGGAAAAGCCAAAAGAAGAAGAAGATTATGAAGCCATCTATGAACGATTGAGTCATGCACTCTTTATCCGCACAATGCATTTAAAATGAAATGTTTGCTTTTCACTGATGGAAGTCACATCCCTACAGATATGAACACACTTGACATATCCCTATAGCAACACTATAAGTGCATAAAGCACCAGGTCATGCATTAATATGAATTCACAGAGGATTTTAACTTAGGTAATGCAAATGAGGCCCACTGATATCAGAGTGCAGCACACAATCATTTCATAATGATATTATAGATTAGCACAACTGCACAACTAACATACACATATGGAGGGCCTGCCAGTAAAAAGGACTGCCAGCATATACATTCCAAATGATTACCATAATGTAACATATGGCCTGACAGTTGCCCAAATGATTCACATTGTGGTATATTTACCCCCTATGTTGCTCAAGGACACAACACACATGTTGACTAGTACTCTATTAGTGATACCTTTGCCTAACATACTTTCTTTAAAAAGTTGTCTTAATTTGCATTGGAATGGATTCTCTCACTCTGGCCCTGCCTCTAGAACAAGGCAGCCAAAGCTCTCACAATTACTCTTACAGCTTTTTGTCATCCAAAGTGCTCACACTCTTTGTCTATGCCTATTACCTGCAGCATCAGCTGCAGCCTGTCCCACACACATCTGTATGTAAAAGTACCTGCAACAGACATACCGTCTGTGATGACATAGTATCTTGACCCCAGGAATGCCCAGCACAGCATATCAGAAACGGTTTCTAATCTACATGAAGGCCTTGTATCTTGTTCAGTGGTTGCATGTCATTGTCTGATTATACTGCAAATCAGCTGTGTTGGCTGCAATTAGCATTTCAGAAACACAGATTGGTTAAGTGCCGCCAATCACCTGATAATAGGAACCATGTTAAAAAGGCAAACAGCTATCGAGGGGAACCAGTCTGTATGACACTTTCTTGTCTGCCAAAGACTTTATATAGCTGCACACATGAACAGAGGAGTATTGTACTGTATCAGGTATGCAACTTTTCTGTTTACAAAATGATGCATATGAGTGAATATACTTAGGGGGAATGGGGATTACAACATTAAGTCTTTCTTAGAACTGTAATGATGACATACCATTGATCTCCAGATTTGTTACACCTACAGAGGATGTATAGTACATCAAGGGTGGAATGTTTTTTGTCAGTTTGGCACACTGGTCCCTTGGGAATGTCCCTTTATAGTGATTGTAATACCACACTGCAATTTGTTTGACACAATTGTTTTGACATGTTATCAGGGGGGTTGCACCTAGGGCACACACTACAATGGACTCCTGTGTTGGGTGTATGATCGTACAGCAGTAGCTGTCAAAGCACACACAGGAAAAGCTGATTATTGCTAGTATCTTAGTTGTATCCACATGGTTAGTATGTTTGCGCACTGTGGGATATGACATGTGTGATCAAGCAGTGGATAATGCCAGCCATTCTGTTCTTTCTGCATCTCTACATAGTGTACTTCCAACTACATGATCCTGGCATGTGTTTCCATTTTGTTGTCTTTCAGGAAACATGTATGCCAGATGCCATGCCCCTTTTATGGATGCTGGGAATGATATATTCCTGCAAGGCCTCCATCAATACCATGAACTCCTAATGTGCAGGGGGATGCAAAACAGGAAACAGTGGGCACCATTGTGGGCTGAACTTGTGCATGATGTTAATGCCATAGGTCACCAGAGCAGGACATATGAACAGGTTCGACACCATGACACAGATATGACTAATGTTGCACACAGAAGAGCAGCAGATGTGGCCAGGGATCGTGGTGTCACTGGCAGAGGGTATGCAGTAGAACAACCACTCTCATCCACTGAGGAATTCCTGGCAAACCTAGGAAAACATGACAGCTCCCAGGCATCCATCACACCCTATATTGTGGATGTGGGTGCCACATATTCCACATTAGGGGAGTGTCCAGGTAGGCTTTGTCTAATCAGCACTGGAATACTGTAGCATACCATATCTCAGGGTGCAGATACTTTTATGTGGGTGTCAGGTGTTTGTTCTTTGCGGAGGGGGAGAAGTTTAACTGCAGTTTGAATGTCTTGCTCAGATTTTGACCAACATAGCAATTAACAAAGTTACTACTGTAAATGTGAGATATAAGGATGTATTAAACTGTTATAGTGCAACATGCAGTGATGTTTACATTACCTCTCCTTCAACGTTTTACAGGTCCTGCAGGAATCAGACAAAGCTGTGGTCCAACTCCTGGTAAGTACAACACTCTTTTGTTATTGATGTAGATTTACTGCAGTGTATTCTCTAAAATGTCATCCCAGGCCTGCACTCTGGATTGCTATACTGTCAGCATGATTACCAGCTGCACAGATATTTTCTGACTGTACACACTTTAGAATCATACCTATGCTTTGTAGGTGTGACCACACTGATACAGTATTGTCATGACATTACAAATTGCCATATGTGTCAACTGTGTAGAGTCTTCCCAAATATCAGAAGTGTACCTCATTGTTGCTGATGAGATTGTAGTGTAAAGAGCTTTTATTTATAAGTAACTACAGATGTTATTGAAAAGAGCAATGTACTCATGTCTTACTATATGAAGTTGGGGGTTAAACAGGTCTGTAATAGCAACAGCATTGTATACAGCTTTACATATGTTGCAACATAGTACTGCAGAGCATAATAGTGCAGGCATTAATGTACTGTTTTTCCCTTTCTTAACACAGGTGACCATGGGGAGTTGGTCTCTGTCCCTTATACATCCTGATGTCAGTGTCTCTTCAGAATCTGATGATGATGATGGTGGCCAATGTTAGGCACAGGAGGGGATTACATGGGCTTAATCTGTTCCAAAGGTTTACAACCCTCTTCTGCCCTCATTATCAGTGCACACATTCAGTATTCCTACACATACCCTGTCTGCAGAGGCCACAGATATTGGACATTCAGAGGCTGGGGACATTGAACAGGAAAGTGTGACAACTATGGCTCCCATGAGTGTAGACACTGGCCATAGCCAGAGACCTCATTAGGTTCCACACAGGCAGATTACTAGGGGTCTTGTAGAAAGCCTGCTGTGCTTCCACCACCTGTTGCAGGTGCCTCATCACAGGTCACTTGTTGTATGTTTTGAACCACCATGAAGGCACAGGCATGTTCCAAAAAGACCTCCAGATGAATAGTCAGGGTTAAGGATGCAGTACAGTCTGACATCCATGACTGCCTCCACCATATTGGTGATACCCTGGATTGGGTCACTGATGCAGTGGAAAGAAGGTGGCCTGAGACAGATCACAGAATATCTGTCTAAGAATGCACATTGTCTGTAATGGAATGTCTGGTTGGAGTTGTACATTGGACTCCTAGATATAGGTCAGTAACTACATCTGCTGAGATTCCATGTAGCCAAGCTCAATCACGTTACTGTAGTGGCAGTACCTCCAGCACTGCAGAGGGGAATGTGCTGTCCACACCAATATGTGGCAGGCCATGGGCTCATAGTCTTGGGTATTCCCATGGAAGACACTGTCCCAGCAGACAGCAGTAACCAACAGAAACTAGCATCACTTCTAAACTTGTCCATGAAGGTGCCAGTGCAACACCAGGCAGAGCCAGTTCCTATGTTTGGGGGTGGAGACTGTGAGCTGTCAGCTCTATCATGCACAGTTCTAAGCTGTCCAACATACACACATATAGAGCTAGCACTGAACGTGACTGTGTTCATGCACACACTCATACAATACTGTCAAATTCAGGTCACCTACAGACACACACGGCACAATTCCATGGTCTATCTTGCCTGCATCCTTTCCTGACTCACACACATTCTTTCAACCTTTTGGGTCAGCCTAGGCCTCCTGCTCTCCTACAAATCACAGTGTGCAAGACATGATACCTGTGCCGTATTCCTGTCATTCTCATCACCGATGCAGGGAAATGAAGCTATGTGTCTGATACACAGCATGGCTATATAAATTATTATGTAATTGTGTAATGCAGTATTGCTTTGCCATGCCACTTGCATTGGTCACTGACAGATACTTTATGCTGACATTTGTAATGAGTATGTCACATAATTTTCTGTACCTTATGTTGTATGATCTTGCAATGGATGTATACTTACATAATGAAAGGTGTGTCAGAGACCTGTTTATGGTTCAGTTTTAGACATTTGTAGGAGACACTTATGGACACACAATAGCAATAAACCCATAGATGTCACAGCACATGGTTGAATGTCAGCACAGCAGACAAATGTTTCCATCAAGATACAGCAGTATGGGTGCATGGCTACATAGCGTCATATGTGTATAACAGGATAACAAGGACAATGTTGTCACATAACCTACTCATGCATGCCTAATCTATAAAATGGTCTGATACCTTTGATAGGTGTCACCAAGGTTTCTGGAGCTAACAGATCTACAAGCTGTGGTGATGGAGATAACCCATCTACAAATTTCCAGTGTCCATTAAAGACATTTGTACTACATGAGTTATGATTGTCTCATGCTGCATCCCATTGTGTAACTTGCACGTGATGTGCATTACAGTAAATGTGTGCTTCTTATGCATGTGCGTTATAGCAGATGTGTGCTTCACATACATCTGGAGCCTGTTAAATACAGGGTGCAGTGTCTGTGATACATACCTGTCTCTCCAGCATGTACTGTTTATACCACAGTGATGATGTAGGTGTGTAGAACAGGTAATACATGTGTTAGTTCTGTCTTGGATAAGCAGGAGGTACACAGTGGGATCTGACACCTCCCTGTGGGATCTGACACCTTCCATACACATCCCCTCCAAAGCATGTAGGAGACAAACTACACAGGTACGGTCTTGACACAGACTGCATCAGACATGTTATCTGCAATGTGTATTGGTTTACTATTAAACCTGTGTGGCTGCTACAGTTATAAGATATGCCTGTGTAGTGACATAGCAAAGGTGCCATTGCACTCAATGATAGGTGTGATGAGTACCAAATACGGTATAACAATAGCAGTCTGGGATTTACATTCCATGCCTTTCTGTATAGATTGTATAAAATTGAATGGATTCCCATTTCTTACTGACCAGTGAAATTCAAAGACTACATTACTCTCTATGTCCATAAGTCTATGAGTAATGGATCAACTGTGTTCAATGTGCTGACACTAATATATTTTTCAGGGGTGGATGACTTCCAAAAGGATAGTATTGTGCAGTCCTTGGCATTTACTATTTGTCACTGGCTCTGACAACAACTGACTGTGTGCCTCAGGCCATCCTGGATAACTGTTGGTTCTGTGTGGAATTTAGTGACAGCTACAAATATGCAATCACCTGCTAATGTAGTCAGTCAGAGGTCACTGACAGTGGCCATGACTGTGGAAAAGGGGATGGCTACAAGGGGTACTCCATTAATGATGTCTGAGGGAAGTCCACTGATGACTGGCATCATTGTAGCATAGGTCTACCCAGTGCCACCTTCCCTGATTATGACTATTGGACACTTCACTATCCACTAGCTGACATACCACTCTGGAAATAACCTACACAGTTTTCAACAAGGCCTGCTGGCCTAATATTGTCAAACAACTTGTCAGGCCATGGTAGACAGAGTGAGTCATAATCCCATCATCCATAGTGTAACACTTAATGAGGTCCTCCAGTTAGGGTAGATAGGCATGATCTGTCCTTCAGCAAAACAAACTGTGTTTGGTCCTGAATCAGTAGGTTTTACTGATCATATCCATGCTAAGTCCTTTCATGGCTTTACTTATCAGATGACTGAGAGATTTGGGGACATTGCTTGGCACTGCATGCTAGTTGTCCTCTGTGCAACTAAGTATTGCAGTTACTTCCATCATGTTCCAAGAAAAGAATCATCCAAGGTGTCTGTACAGAGCACAGACAAACAATGGAGGGAAGCATAATATGTATACCCAGTGAAGGAAGGTAAGGTGGGTTCACAGCACTTCAAGCATCCTGCCATCCAACAGATTAATGGTGGATATTGCAGGACTTGCACAGTGTCACATTTGCCGGTATGGTATTGAGATCATGCCTAATGACAGGATTATGTCCAATACAAGGTCCACATGGCTGGCAAAGTATTGTATGGTACACTGTCAGGTGCTGTGTTACCTTAGAGGACCTACATAAAGGTGAAGTGTTACATTTCACCATCTGTCATGATACTGTCTAACAATGACATGCTGTGATGTGCACACAAGCATGACTGTATTGCTAATGGCACTATCAATGACTGCTGATGTGATGTGGAAAGTGTCCCCACCTTCTACTCCTATGCCACACAAACACAACATGTGACAGATGTGACTGTACTTCAAGCCTTGATTCCATGGTGTCTCACATAGCAGTCAGTACATATGGCAATGAGCATTTTATCAACATGCACAGCTCACCTCCTGCACCACCCACACCCACATCACATACACTTGCATGTGTGGAGCTCCTTACCAGACATATTCTGAAACAACATTTACCTCAGAAAATCCTACCTCTGGACAGCACAGTACACATAATAGTGCATGTACCACTGTCTCACTGGTCAAGTACTGAGGCAAAACACAAAAGCAAACCTATTGTTTATAGGTAATTACATCTTGCGACACATTGATGTCTGTGTCACCAGGCTACATAAGGGAAACAACTTAGTTAGCTGTCTGTGGGGTGATACAATATGCCATACCACACATTACTGCAACTCAAGGAATATTAGGTACATAATGATGACATATTTCCTGCAAGTGTGTATGACTAGGGACATATGTCACCAGACTATATGCAGACACATGACTGAGCTTAGACACTCTGTGTCTCTTGCAGGTATGCCCATAGCATTCAGCTGCATTAGACCCTCACCTAGGATGATATCTTAATACACATAGAAACTGATGGACATCACAATTGCCTTAGTGTTTGGTGTCATTGTAAGGGGATCCACTGCATGTTTGCCTGAGATGACTTGCTCAACAGACGTCAATGCTTTGCCAGAGATGGTCTTCATTTCTCACCCCTGGGATTTTGAGTATTGGCCAAGACTGCTGACACCACCACAATGCATCTGATAGGCACTATCTGGATGGAAAACTTTCCAATGAGAATGCCATCTTCATACAACATCACAGTTATGCTGCTACTTGCTCGGAATGGCAACACTAAACCTCACTCTGTTGAAGGTGTCCTCTCCTTGTAATATGCACACATTTGTGCAGTCAATGATACCTGTTTCATAGCTGTGGACAGCACCCCAGCTATACCAGACTGCATGTCTTTCCACATGTTCAGACCTCAAACTGACAGTGTGCAAGGTAATGCAGGTGGTGTATACAATTTCATTAAGGATAGATACACATCCAGATTTAGTGAAACACTATGTTTTCCCGGAGACACTACAAGTGCTGTTCACTGCTGGAAGGGCACCTAATCAAGCCATTGCCAGCTACAGGAGCAGCTTCATAAATCCAGCCAGTTATTGTGCTTATTTGAATGTATGTCTGTATATCAATATATACCAGTACACCATGGTTTGGGGTGGCATTAGGTAACCACCAACTGTGTTGCTTAGTTATACTGAAGCTCACTTGCCCAAAGGTTAGTCCACTTCCTTAACTAAAATGCCATGAACCAGTGGCATGACATCCCCACGAGAGGAGCTAAAGTAATGCTTCATATGTTTCCCAATATGGATGAACACTGTAGCCCCGCACTGTAAGGCCCTCCCTGGTGAGATCTGACCACAGATCAGTCTCATTAAAACTATCATACCTAAACCCCCCTTCTTGCAGAAAATACAGAAATGTACTTCAACAAAGCAATGTATTACTTCCTATGGGATGGTTTAAATAGCATGCCTGCATCTCCCCCCTCAGATGGGACAGGCAAGTATGCAGATCTCTACACCCATGCATTATGTAAGCAGTGGTACAACTGCATAGACTTGGCTGTACCTGACAGGAGGAACACAAGCTCCTCATGGCACAGAAAACCTGTGTGGTAGACAAGTACCATTAGCAGGCTGTACAATAAGAGGTGGACATTGCTGTGTGAGAGTTGGCGTTAGGGTGCCCCATAAAATAGAGGCACAACCTCCTCAGCTAAAACAAGCATATAGAGTTGTTGTGACATCATGTAGAAACAGTATGTGACTAAATAGCCTCCCCCGCAAAGCAGAACCACAATGCACAGTGTAATTTCATGTGTAACCTCAGAGGACAGGCCAAGATTGTCAGAGAACTCGCACATAATTATACCAAATATAATGGGTCTGTATTCATAGCTAACCTGCTGTCCTACAGGTTCTATATCAACTTCATGCCACATGTGGCACATGACATTCCTACAACCTGTCCCATACCTTCCATGTCTATATAGGAGGTCAAAATTATCCTCTCTATGGGAGATATACAGCATCTATTGGGCATGCTAACATCCCAGTCTGCATCCTACATCAGATCCAACAAGGATTAATAACACCATTGGGAACTACTTGCACTCATACTGTAACCACTGGCTGCATCTCAGCTGACTAGACAATGGTAGCTGTTATCCCCTGGCACAGAGGTGGTGCATCAACTGACCACCAGAACTATAGACCTAGTTGCCTGAGCAGCCATATCTGTATGCCCATGGGGCAAATCATCATGGAGCTGATCAGCAAAAATATATGTGATCTACAAACAGTTGCCTGCACACAGTTTGGAGTTCTGACAGGGAGATCATGTCTGTTAAATGTGGTAGACATGTCTGAGGCAGTCACCAAGGAGCTGGGTAAGGGGACATCATGGCATACAACTCCATGGATGTAGCCAAGCTATGTGACTCTATCCCCCACTTAGGCATCATTGACAAAAGCACTCACTTAGGCATCCAGAGTAATATCATTATAGGGGTCACTAAGTGGCTCACTGATGGCACACATAGTCAAAATAGGGAAATCTGCCTCCAATAGCTGGTTTGTAAGCAGCAGTGTTCAACAGGGCTCAGTCCTGGGTCCCGTACTGCTTAGATTCAATTTAACCATGATACAAGTGAATACTGAATGTCTGTGGCTGACAATGTTGGCTGATGCCTGCAAACTGTGAGTGGTCTTAGAATCTGTTAATTATATCAGTATTCAAGAGGGTATTGATTATCAAATGCCTGTTGACAGAGTAATGGCCAAAACACTCCATGCAAATATTTATGTAGTATCATTTCCATCAATAACACCTATGTTTCTGGTAAGTAGCACATCAGTTATAACATGTGATGTACATACTTAGGGCAATAGACCTGGGCACACAGACCTGGTTACACAGGTTTACACCTAATGTACCTGAGATCATCATATCTCCCCAGTGGTAAGACAGGAATGCTTTGTCATAACTGAGGGCACAGTCACCGGAAAATGACATATTCATAACCTCCCTGTACTCTTCCCTCAGCATGCCAATATTTGAGTGCAATGGTGATTTGGTACTGTACCTTTCCAACCAGTACTGGCAATTGCACAAAGCACAATGGTCCCTCACTAGGGAACTTCAAATCTTCAGTATCTGTTCAATGTATGTATCTGTATGATTGGCTGGGTGTCCGTCATTTCTCCACAGGGATTCTGCCTGTGTCTCTTGTAGACAGGGCAAATATGTGCTGATCATGTAAATATGGATATAAACTTGGCTAGGATTGTGAGAGCTGTAGCATTATGCTACTAAAGTTCAAAGATCCTATGATTCCATAAGCTGATGCAAAATTCTCTAACAGCCACACACACAAACCTGGCTACATTGAGGATAGCACCACTTCCAATTACTGTTTACAGGATAGGCACAGCACAGACACTGCAAGTTGGCTATATGTATACTAGAACACTTAACTATGTAATGGTGTACACTTCAGATCACAGTACATGACACACATGCTACACCTCAAGCCTTCTATTACTGTCTCTTTAGGACATCTTATGCTTGATGACATCAGCAGGTCTAGTTGTGGTCAGGCATTTGGAGGCCAGAATCACCTGCTGCAACCAAAATACTGAAAAACCCTACCTGTTTCTAAGTTACTGATATGATCATATTTATGCCATATGGACACACACACACACACACACACACACACACACACACACACACACACACACACACACACACACACATGCACACAGTAACTAGCCTGGAGCAAAATTAGAACCCCTACCTACCTAGTTCAACACAATATATATTGCAGCATTTATCACACATGTCAAGGCTTATGTCTGACATTAGAGTGTCAGCTGGTAGTCTTACGGTTGATGACATCAGCAGGTCTTGTAGTGGAGAGCAGTTTGGAAACTGGCAGCAACTTACAGGGCCAAAAAGTGCAGAATTATTGCAGTTTGATAGTCAATAATGGATTCTTAGTTGTTTTGCACAGGGATACAGGTACACACACTTAGTAGCCTAATGGGAGATTAGAACCCCTACCTAAATACTCTTCCCCGACTATAGACCACAGCATTTATCACACACACCACAGCTTAAGTCTGGCATTGCAATGGCAGCTGGCAGTCTTAAGGTCAATGGTATCAGCAGGTCTTGTAAATGCAGTTTGGAAACCGGCAGCAACTTACAGGGCCAAAAAGTGCAGAACTACTTCAGTTTAATAGTCAATGAGGGATTCTCAGTTGTTCTGCAGGGGGATATATATGGACACACACACACTTACACTAAGTGGCCTGGAGTTAGATTAGAACCCCCTACCTACCTATTCCTATGCACTTTAAATCACAGCAATTATCACACTTGCCACAGCTGATATCTGTTTTAGATATGACTGCAGCAAACTCCTTCTGGATTACACAAACTAGACTTGTGTTGAACAGCATCTATGGCATGCAGAGTGAAAGTGCTTCATACTGTTATATGCATCTATTAGCCTAGCAGTCAGATAACTGTTATTTATTCTAGCTATGTGGCTGCAGTTACCACCTTGGCCATATGTGGCTGTATGCATTTGGATGGAGAAGCCTGTGGGCAAGAACAATGTGTCCTGTCCATGTCCTGTCCTGCTCATCTGTGGCTGTATGTGTAGTGACATCCAGCAGGCATGGGAGTCTGTAGATAACTGCATTATGTACTGCTGAGCCCTTACTTTCGATCCTTTGAGCAATATTATAGATGTGTAATAGTGCAGCTTTACTCACCATTACCATGGTATATAGGACAATACAGACATCCACACACATATTTATGTATATAGAAATGTAGCTGTGTGTGTGTGTGTGTGTGTGTGTGTGTGTGTGTGTGTGTGTGTGTGTGTGTGTGTGTGTGTGTGTGTGTATATACGATATATGTATACATATATATATATATATATATATATATATATATATATGTGTGTGTGTGTGTGTGTGTGTGTGTGTGTGTGTGTGTGTCTGTGTGTGTTATATAGATATATTGGGAGAGACCATAGATGCATCTTCACTTTGGAACATCAAAATACCATAAGCTTGAAATTAAAAACATTGAGACCAAAAGCTTTAAAGTTCATTATGCTGAAAGTTCAAAATATCGGATGTCAGAATGTTGAATCGGCTGTGTAAACAGTGTTATGATGTGCAAATTGGTTGTTGCGGCTTTCAGATGTGTTATGTTGTAGCATAGTAAATAAGAAGGGAACATGACTGAGGTTACCTGTGAAACTCTACTTACTGGAGAGAAATATAGTAATGTGTAGTGTTTTCGCAGTGAAGCAGTGTTTCTAAGAGAAGGCTGAGGACATTTTTTTACAATTTAAACAGGCAGCCATGAAAGTCTGAATGATATGTTTGTCATTTTGTTCTGTGTAGTGCGATCTCGAAGTTGATATATGTAAGTAGCAGGGGTGGGGTGGGGGTGCAGGGGGGCTTGCCTCCCGCTTATATTTAGAGAGCTTTAATATAGTTTATTGTTTATTTGTTTCTGTATGTTGTTGTGGTGGAATATAGTAAATATTGGTTTCCTATATTTTTTTCAGTGTTATGGGAATCAATGTTTTCAGGTTTCAAGGTATTGAACTTTGAAGAATTTGGTCTCAATGTTTTGAATTTCAAGCTTATGGTATTTCAATGTTCCAAAGCATGCCCAATGAGTTTGTCAGTACATATAAACTGACTCCAGGCCACTCCCATATGTATTCTAGCCCGGGATTGTGTGCGATACAGACAGGGACATTTGTCCCTATTTCTGCAGTACTGCACTTGATTGCAGTTGCTCATGGCATTATTTAGCTATCTGATGTAATTAATATGTAACAGAGATTAATAATGTTATACCATACACAGACTGACAATCTGTAAAAAACAACAACATAATAATACCTCACATCCAAAAGATGTGGATACTTTCAGGTTAAAACCATCAACACATTTGCTCTGAGTTACTGCACAATGGTACCTCCTATACTGTGCCAACAGATATTTCCAACAAACTGGCTGACAGATTCAATGCCAACTTTACCCCTCCCCCCCCAAGGACCAATCACAATACCAGAAGAATGCCAGGCACCTAGCATTACTGCAGCACAGGTTAAAGCTGCATTGTCCAAGGCCAAGTGTTCAGCTTCCGTGTGACCGACAATTTCCCTGGCTGTGTTCTACCTGAACTACAAAGTGAACTGACACTGCAACTTTGTGCCCTGTTCAATCACAGCCTTACCTATGGCTTTGTCCCTACAGAATGCTGCACTGCTACAGTCACCCCCCTCCATAAAGGGGGAGCGACTACAGACCCTGGGAATTATCGCCCCATTAGCCTGACGAGTCTGATATGTAAGGCTATGGAGCTCATCATCATGGACCTAATTAACAAGGATATAAGGAATCTCCAAACATTGGAACCCACGCAGTTCGGTTTTGTGAAGGGTAGACCATGCCTGCTCAACCTGGTTGACTTCTTTGCATCAGTCACCATTGCTGTGGATGATGGCAAGGCAGTTCATACAGCCTACCTTGATCTGGCCAAGACCTCTGAATTAATTCCCCACTCATGAATTATTGATAGACTCGCTAAACTAGGCATCAACCCCTATATCCCTAGGTGGGTTACAAATTGGCTCACAGATAGAACCCACAGTGTGAAAGTAGCAGACTCCAAGTCAGACTGCCTACCAGTCACAAGTGGAGTCCCACAGCGATCAGTCCTGAGTCCTGTCCTGTTTGGCATCAACTTCTCAGAAGTCCAGGCCAACACGGAGGGACTCTGGCTGACCAAGGTCACCGATGATTGCAAACTGGGAGCCATTATTAACTCCCCAAGTGATGTAGACATCCTACAGAAAGGCCTCACTTAGACCAATGACTGGTGTTGAAACCACGGCCTTAGGTTTAATGCCAAAAAATGTGGCATCATTCCATTTGGGAAAAACCCACTTCCCACTAATTACCACATTGATGGTAGCCCAATGAACATTGAAGATGTTATAAGAGATCTGGGGACACAGGTTGACAGCAACCTCTCCTTCGACCACCACATTGCCACTGTGGTCAGAAAGTCCATCTATGTGGCACATCTCATTATCAAGGGTTTTGCATCCAGGAAGAAAGAGATCATCTTTTCTCTCTACTCCTCACTCATTAGATTAATCATCGAATATAATTCCCCATTTGGCATGTACCTCACTAAACACCTGCAACAGCTGGATAGGCCACAAAAGTACTTCACAAAGAGGATCCTAGACCTTATTAAACTTGATACCAGGCAACCCACACAATCTGTGCCTATCCAGTTTAATATATGTATGTGAGTAGGAGTAAGGTGTCAGTCCGTAGGTCCCTGGATTGTCAGTGAGTGTGGTATGTGTTGTCTCTTAGCCAAAGCCAGGGCATACTGAGCATGCCTACATCTGCCTACAGGGACATCAGCAGGGGGTTCTTCCTCCGAGTCCTCTTGAGACTGTGGTGACTTAGGCACTGGTGGGGGTTGTGTATCCCTTTCATTTGCTCATCCTGCTGCAGCTGTTTCCACAGGATCATAATGTGTAGCATAGCACATACTGTGAACATATGTGCACATCTGGTTGGAGAAAACTGCAGGGGTCCAGCAGATATATTGAGGCACAGGAACCGTGACTTCAGAAGCCTAAGCACATGCTCTATGATGTTCCTAGTTTGTGTGTGTGCCTCATTATTGTGTTCTTCTGTGGATGTGTGTGCATTTCTGATTCATCCACAGTTCCAGTGCATAGCCAGCATCCCACAGAAAATTGCTGTGTGGGATGTTCCCCCTAGCAAACATCTCATACAGCTGTGATGCATGCCAGATGTTGGATTTGTGATAACTACCAGGGCTACCAGCACACACAGTCAGGATAATCCCCTGGGCATTGCACATGAACTGTCAGTTGATGGAGTGGTACTTCTTGCAGTTGACATAAATTCTACTCTCTTCATGAGCTGGTGCCTTGATGCATACATGAGTGCAATCTATGGAACCCATTACTTCAGCATAGTGTGCTACACTATAGAAGTGTTGCATATTGCTAGCCATCACCTCAGCGGTGAGTAGAAAAGATATGTAGTCACTGGCATGTGGTAGCATGGCACCCAGGAACTGGTGGAGTATCTTGGATATAGAATCCTGTGAGAACCCCATCATGTCCCCAGTTGGTCTTTGCAAAGTACCTGCAGCTAGTATTCTAAGAGCTACACATACCTTTGTTTCCACTGGGTTGGGTTACCCTCTTTTGGCTCGGGATCTGAGTTGAGGGTGGCACAGCTCAGTGAGTTCTTGTAGTATGTCCCTGTCCACGCTGTAGCACTCTACAATCTCCAGCTCATGTAGTTCTTGGAAGATTACTCTGGGCCTGAACACTCTTCTCCTTCTCTGACTAGACCTATTTTTAGCAGCACCATCAGCACTGACTTCAGCATCTAGTACATACAGATGTAGCAGACCTGCATCAGTCCATAGCATTATCTCAGTTAAAATTCCAAAGTCTGTACTCCAATGGTCCAGAGTATGGGGGAATTTCAGAATGTAGGGTATATGCATACTTTATACAGCTCTGCTATAGGTGCAAAATGTGTGATTGGCTAACCGTGATGCATTCCACCTGCCTATAATATAATTAACATCATTTAATGGTCCTATTTCAGTGTGAGATGTTGCACAGCTAAGCTTATATAAAGGTCAACATTTCTAATTGAATACATCTGGTTTTATGAACACACATATGCAAACACGATTACTCCTTTCTGATATTTAACAACCCCACCTCATTTGCATACTTATCCATACTGACAGCCTGGAAACTACACACTTCATAGCCCTATCACCTTAGCAACAGCAGCAATGCACCACTGTAGGGACCCCAAGCAAGGTCCTATAATACATTTATGTCACATAATATAAAATTATTTTTTTTTCTATTTATATATTTTTTTTATTTTTCTGTTAAGCATGTTTGCACACTACAGCTTGTAGCACAAACATGCAAGATTATTTAAAAAAGTAATTATTAATTTAACTTATTCCTTTTAAACTTTAACAGTAAATAAAAACAGTAAATAAAAATTCTCTCTTCCTCTCCTTAAGGACTCGCTTGCCAAAAAAACAGTCCAAGAAAACAGTCGAGTCCAAACAGGCTGTGCAAACTTTTATTCCATAAAAACAGGTAAAATAGTGTTAAAACTGTGAGCGCTTTCAAGATAACCCTTCATCAGACAATGTAAAAGCTTTCATGAAATCTATTTAAATACATTTATAAACACAACCACCAATCATTTCACTGCCCTCCTTTTCCTAAGGGCTGATCTTAAAGGTATACATGTATCCAACCCTGGAGGATGGTTTGCTGCTAGTTCTATTATCCAGTGTTGTTCATTGCTCCAACAATTTTTCTTATATAGAGAGGTTGACATAGGAGTCCCTACATTATTGGTTACTCTTATATCCAAAAAGTACATAGATTTAAAATCACTTTTCACTGTAAACCTTAGAAAATCAGTGGTTGTCTCTAGATGGTTAACCAACCTTGCCAGTTCATTCTCACTACATTGCCATAAAATATAAACATCATCCACAAATCGAACATAATGCAGTAAATAGTCACTCCAGCATTGGTCATTGATAAGGACATTCATTTCTTCCTAATATGCCAACACTAGGTTGGCATATGAGTTTGCACAGGGTGTGCCCATGGCCACACCCTGTTTTTACCTATAGTATGTACCATTACACATAAATACATTATTTTCAAGTATGAGCTGTAGAACTTTCAGTATTAACTGATTTGTTCTCCCATCAAACACTTTCTTTACTATTAGTACTTCCCTGATGGCATTTAAGCCATAGTCATTAATAATAACAGTAAAAAGGTTATTGACATCAAGAGTGACCATTAATACACTGGCCATTGTTTTGTTTTCTACAACCTCCAATAACATATTCAAAAAATGTCTTGTGTCTTTTCATATTCATGGGTAACACTGCATCACTATTTTTAGTTTAGTTTCCACCCATATGGATAAGTATTCTGATATCCACCCCCTACCTGAGACTATCAGTCTCATGGGTGGTGATACTACATTTTTGTGGATTTTTGAAATCCCTTTAAATATTTGTGTCACAGGATGTCCAATATGAAAAAAGTCTAACAAATCTTGTTCCAACAACCCCTGTCCCTTGAGTTCTTCAAGTTTTGCTCTCACTTTACAAATTATATTTCTCAACATTATAGGAGAAATACTTGAATAGATTTGTGCATCTTTAAGTAAATCATTCAATCAAGATATATGCTGCAGTATTCAAAACAACAACATCCCACCCTTGTCCACTGACTTAATTACAATGCATTCATCTTATATCAAATAATTTAGTGCTTCCTTTTCAGAAGCATTCAAGTTATCATATTTACTATAACATTTATCAAAGTAATTTCTAATTTCAAATTCACATGTCCTTAAAAAAGTTTGTGTTGTTGGGTGTATTATTGGTACAAATGTACTTAGATGTTTTAACATTGTATGTGTATTCATATTATTGCCATACTTTTCCCTCTGTTATTCCTTATTCCAACAACCCCTGTCCCTTATGTTCTTCAAGTTTTGTTCTCACTTTACAAATTATATTTCTCAACATTATAGGAGAAACACTTGAATAGGTTTGTGCATCTTTAAGTAAATCATTCAAAGCTGAGATATATGCTGCAGTATTCAAAACAACAACACACCCACCCTTGTCATCTGACTTAATTACAATGCATTCATCTTCTATCAAATAATTTAGTGCTTCCTTTTCAAAAGCATTCAAGTTATCATATTTACTATAACATTCACATGTCCTTAAAAAAGTTTGTATTGTTGGGTATGTTGTTGGTACAAATGTACTTGGATGTTTTAACACTGTATGTGTATTCATATTATTGCCATACATTTCCCTCAGTGCTATATTGTGCCCAAACATATGCAATTCTAAAATAACATTACTTACTTCTGAGCCTCTGCTCACTATAAAAGTCAATCCTTTCCCCAAAACTCGTAGCTGCTCTGGGGTTAAAACTACATTAGATAAATTAAATACATTATAGTCACCCATAACAGTCAATCCATTATTTTCCATAACTTCACTTCTTTCTGCCATACAAACTAATCATTTTGCTCATATGTGTATGTGGTATTATTTTCAGGGGATTTATGTCCACATTTCTACAGTTTTATACCCTGTTTTGTCTGCTAGGCTCCTGTATGTGGAATTTTTTCATGTACACTACAGATACTGACACGGGATCTGAACAAATGCCTTTCTGCATGTTGGATCACTCTATCTGCCTCATTTGCATGCGATTCACCTGCTTATAAGGTGATTTGCATGCCACAGAATTTTCTGTATTTATATGTGCATGTGCGCCACTCAGCAGTGCTTACTGAATCTTAATATGTTCCCATCCATATAAGCATTGCAGTGTGATGCAAACGTAAAAAAAAAAAAATGTGCAGGCTTTATTAAATTCCCCCCATTTTCTGACATATTCTTTGACAGGAAAATGATTGCTTTTGTCAGGTAGGAGACATTGTTAATGTTACTTTGGAGCAGGCACAAAAAAACATAAATTTTATTTATGAATGTTTGCAATGCAGCCTGTATTTCTCCATTTGCCCAGCAAAATACTGAAAATCAATAATACTCCTGTGGAAACAGCATATCCTACGTTATTGTCCTAGCTCTCTGTACGGGAATATGACCATTTTCAGGCTGTGCATAGTAGTTTGTTGATTTCTGCCTTTAGTTCTTGTGTCTATCCTTTAAATCATTAAAAAAAAAAACTAAGGAGCATAAAGTTACTTAATCCCCCTGCTTCATGAAGTATTTGATCCTATGAAATCATTTGCTTCCTGTAAGGTTTGCAGTGAAATTTACCTTTGAAAATGTACTTCATATTATTTGCAATTATGTCACTTACAAAATAATACAATGTCCTTAGACATATATCTATGAATAGGATTTACTATCAAAAGTCTGTTTTGTGATGCTGATTTTATACTGTATAGTTAGGAAAGCATTTTTTTTATGTGTGAACAATTACTTGTATGGGGAGGGGGTACTCACATGTGTAAGCAACTCAGTTGAGTCATCTCCTCTTCCCAAGAAATATTCTAAATTGTTTTATAAGTTCTTTAGTACTTATAATTACCATTTTTTGAGTTATTACAAGATTCACTTTTCAATTTTTTTCATACCTGTTGCTTTTATTTGGAGTGCTATCATTTAACCGCTTTTTTTTCAGTTCTGGTAGCTTATACCAATGACGTGTACAGTTCCAAACATGGCAACCTTCCAGGTCTCTGCTGTAAACCTGTTAGAGGATTTACATCTCATTAACATACATTTTTTTGGTGCAGGCAGTCTTAGAAGATGGGGCTTTCCTTAAGGATACTCTTTCCAAGCAAGATGAAAAGTTTCAGAGTGTTACAACAACTCTAAATCATCACCAGCGCAACATTGACCGGCAAAGGTACCTTGGTATAGTACACTTAACTCAGTTAAATAGCCTCCAAATTAAGGCTTACCAGCTCAAGCTCAAGACTGAGGACCTTGAGAATGGAAGCCATAGGAATAACTTAAGGGTAAGGAGAGCAGTAATTCAGCAGAGTTCCTCTGAAGAGAGTTAGTTAAAGTACTTAAAATCCCTGCCCAATGCATAACTGAACGGGCGTACAGAGTGGCCATAAAATCACATTCAAACAACCTGCCAATGTATCTCATCATCTCATTTTTGAGTGTTATTGACAGTGAGGGAGCTTGGCTATAATTTAACAATGGCTAGCTTTGGAGTACACATAACACCAGACTACAGTAATGCCCTCTTCAGTAAAAGGAAGGAGATGGTTCCATTTATTAGAACGTTGAGAGATATCATCTGGCACTGCCAGTTGTACTTTACTGTCATGCTTTTCATTCATATGAAGGGACAACAAATATCATTTTAAAACTCAGATGATGTGAGTAATTTTATTGACACACTTCTTGTTACCAGTCATTCCTGGAGAGACCTATGTGAGATGAATACAACATCAGGAGCAAGGGCCAAATGGCAAGTAGATGGAGTCCCTCTGATTTCCTTTATGAAGGCTCCAAAGGAAAAGAGAATGAAACCTACTAATACCAAAGGTGACCTAGTTTATACCGGGAGCTAAGGGCAAAGCTAGTAACAATTTATCACCTTCTGTTACCACTCTTAAGAATTATGTTGTGCTCCAGGATATGGGGGATCAAGACAGAGATGGTTATCTGTTCGCTACACTTGATCCTACTGCAGAAGACCTTGAGATTCTAACAGAAGCCAATGGGTTCACCTGGCCAGGAGACAAGGTAGTTTCTCTGGGAGACATTCACCCAACTTGATTTGTTGTTCTATGAAGGATATTTCTGTAACATGTGTTAATCAATATTTGTACAATGTATTCACTGTTAAATCAGGCACTGACGTTTTGTGCTGCTTTATTGGCAATATAGCCCCCCTCACACACTTTTCTTTTCCTCTTCTGTGTAGTGGTTGTGTGTGTATTCAATATCTTTAATAAAGTGTTAGTGGCTAGAATATCCCAGGGAATGAGACTTCTGCTTACAAAGAATTAGTGAGAAAGTGTTTCTGTGAACTCAGTCATCACAAGTCTGTTCCATGTTCACTGAACAGTTATCTTAATGTAATTTGCAGATTATTTGTTTCATTTTGTTCAAATATTGAGGTATTTGCTCTTTTGAATAGGGAGGGTTGTATTTATTCAATGACTACTCTTTTAATGGTCATTCTACTGAGATATCTATACATGCAAAGGTAGGAACTAGCAATTCAGGGGATGCCGCACAAAATTATTTCATGTAATGTTAGGGGGTTATCAATGGCACATAAGGTTGTGGCATGCTTCACTTTTCTGATGACACATCTCAAAGGGTGTTTCTCTTACAGGAAGTTGAAATTCACCTCCACTAAAAAGATTTTCTAGACATTGCAGGGTTGTAGGGAGGTGAGTTGAGCCAGCTCTGCAAAGAGGTGTGTGCTGACACTAACTCACTACTCCCTTAACTGGTTTTTGCCATCTAAATTCACAGACAAAGAAGGAAGATGGATTATTCTTAAAGTAGGCACACCTAAAGGTAGCATGTTGTTCTCTAACTTATGAGGTCCTTATTCAGATTTTCTAATAGCCTTCAATTTATTCAGCAGTATGTTAGCTCAATCATTTGAAGTATGTTGTGCAATGCTTGTAGAGGGGGGTTTTAATGTTGCTCTTGGTCCATTATTAGGTAGAATCCTAATGCTTTACCTAACTCACTTAACATCTGCTGTCAACAATTTTATTAATGACAAGACCTTTGAATGATGCTTGGAGGGCTGGTCATCCAAGGCAACACGATTTCAGTTTTCTTGACTCTAAATCATGTAGCATTAGTCACTTGATTATATTTTTCTTAATTTTTTCTCATTTCAAGGTATCTTGATATGTGAGCACCTCCTGCACACTCTCTCTGATCATGGTGGATGCATCAATCAGGGTCTTCGGGGGAATATCAAACAAGACAAAATAGAGCTTACAGCTATTAGACTAGTGACAGAAGTGAACAAAATACAGAGATGGAAAGCACAGGCATGGGCTAAGGGTATTACCTCTCATAAATTATTGGCACAAAGGCTAAAAGAATGGAAAAGAGAGTGTCACTTTTTATCACTGTGAGATGCAGCAGGGATTCCTCAACACAGCATTTACCTAGTCATTAATGATCATGGCCAATCCTTACAGGTCTCTGTATGTGCCATGCCCTAAATCCAATACAACCCAGTGTTATTATTTCTTTTCCAACCTGTTTCCAATGCAAGTGTATCATCAAGAGCTAGAGCTGTTGCATGGACCAATAAGTGAGATAGTCAATGCACTTAAATCTACAGAGAAAGGGAAAGCCCCATTGCCAGACAGCACTCCATTTGGCTTTTACTCAGCTTATCTTGAGTTATTTTTTGAGGCTCTATGGGCACTGTTTCAGGAAGCTGAAGACCTGTGTTCCTTTCCTCCTTGTCTTGTTTAGTCTCAGTCTTTCTAAGTTGGGGCAAGACCCACAATCCCCTATTGGTTATAACCCAATCTCCCTTTATAAATTGAAATGAAGGTATATGATACTATCATCCCTACGTTGATTCACCCATCACAATGATGCTTTATTAAAGGTAGGCAGGGGTGTCCAGAGTTAGTGCATCTGTGATTAAACCTAGCTCAAATCTATGCAGAAAGGGAAGGCCCCAAGACCAGATAGCATCCCAGTTCAGTTTTACTCAGCTTATCTTGAGTTATTAGTTGGAGAATTATGGATATTATTTCAGTTAGCTGAGGACTTAGGCTCCTTCCCTATTTCATATTGCATAACCTCTATCTTTTTGTCTAAATTGGGGCAAGATCCACTATCCCCTACTGGTTATTTCTCAGTCTCCCTCTTTCAAACTAAACCAAAAGTGTGCACTAAAATCTTGATACACTGACTGGACAAAGTCATTCCTAAGTTGATTCACACATCACAAGAGGGCTTTTATAAACATAGGAAGGAGTGTCAGGAATTTGTGCTTCTGCGGTTAAACCTGGCTCAATTTAGTAATGTCTAACATGAGCATTTAGAAACCTGTTTCCTTGACTTGAGGAAAGTGATTGATTCCCAGGAATGGAATTTATTATGAGCAGCTATGCAGGCCTATGAGATTTAGGGGTGCTTTCTGTAAAGATGTCAGATATTGTATCATAACCATCAGTCTATGTGGTTGCGAATAGAATTATTTCCTCTCCATTTGCCCTGCAACCAGGAACATGGCAAGGCTGCCTACTCTCCCCACATTTGTTTGTTCTTGCCATCGAGACATTATCTGCCTGTTTAAGACAACAGCATGGGGGTGTGGGAATTAAGGTACATGACTCTACAATTTACTCTTTATCGTGGTATGCAGATGACAGAGTGAATAAGGTGAGACAAGAAATTGAATATTTGCCTGAGATGTTATGTGCATTGGTAGAATTTTGAGTCCCTGGCCTCATGCTTCTTCTTTCCTCCTATCTACTCTGCAGATGGGTTATGCCCCTTGCTTACTGAAACACAAGTGTTGATAACCCAATCACACACTTATATGGGCATATGTCTCTAAAATAAAATCTTGGCAATACCAGATCTGAATTTAAAACACTTGCTCTCTAATACAAGAGAATAAGTATATGAACATTGGAGGTTTTGCCTTCCTTTCTTGGCCAGGATCAGAGCTGTCAGGCTGTGCCTCTTTCATTTTGGGAAGTTGGCGGAGAAGCAAAATGCCTGTGGTAATGTATTTTAGCATGTTGTAAATTATAACCATGACTAATCTAATACAAATGTACAATGAATGATAATAGACAGGTTATTATTAATTTAATTCCACTTCCAGGGTTAACAGAAAGAGCGACTGGGTGGAGAGAAGAATTGATCTGTATAATGTATTGTAATGACTCAAACACAGCAATTACAGTTGTGTCCCTCCTAACTCACAGCAGAGCTGGATTAAGAGCTTTAGAGGTCCTAAGCACTTGAAAGATTTTGGTGACCCAATATTTCTAATTCAAAATATAAACAATAATAAACTGTAAAATAAAATTTTATTTTTCGAAATGTAACAAAACTTAAAGTAAGATGGAAAATAATGTTTATTTTTGTATACTTCCACTTTATTTATATTTGACAAGTTTTCTTTTGTTTTTTCTAATTTCAAAGTTTTTGATTAGATCCTCAGACTAATCTTACATAAGACACCTGCTTCTACTATACTTAGTAGAGATAAGGCATCATGATCCAGCCTGCCTTGTTGCGTAGTTGTTCTGTTGGGATTTTTAATATACTTCAGCTGAGAAAATTAATGCTCAGCTGAGCAATTTGTGACCATTAATGTTAAAAAAATATATGAAAGCAAATGTCTACATTTGGAAAGGCACAATCAATGTTATCTTCTAGAATTATTTTATAAAGTTTAGCATGACAGAATCTTGATTTTACAGTTCTTGTTGCACTGAACTTATGATGCACATATGAGTGAAACTGCTGACGCTCAGCTGAGAAATTAGTGTTTAATTCTTCTGGGTAAGCATAAATCAGCTTTTGAAGAAACTGAGAATACCTTTCAGTTTCAGTAGATGATGATGAAGTGACATTATGTGGTGCATCACTTAGAAAAGAAAATCTCTCTATTTTTTCATATGTCTCTCCTCTTCTTCTTCTGATCTCAGTTTCAAGATTGTCAATAATTGTGTATAAAGTGGTGATAAAAAATGTATCTCTGCCACTCAGCTATACTTCTGGTGTATCGCCATCATTAGGTACCTTCATTCTGATACATTTGCAAGTTAGAGCTGCCTTGTAATCAACATCTAGCAGTTCCTTTGTAGCTGCTTCATATCTTTCAGATTCATCTTGTGAAGTGCACATTTGGTCAGCTTATGATCCATACAGATCTGCACATGTTTTTAAGTTCACATCTTCATTCAGACCTTGGCTTACTACTCTATGAAAATTTTGCAGAATCTCATCCCAAAAATTCAACATGAAAACAAATTCTAGCTCTTGCATCTTATCGGCAATATTATTTGCTTCTCTTCTAGTGTCTCCCTTTTGTGAGTGGTCTTTAGTGATACATTCTAATGCTTCTAAAATTTAAGGAAAGATTTCAAAATTGCTGCTGTTGCCATAACATGTGCCTCCCATCTGGTATCACAGAGATATTTAAAGACACTTTCATTTCTAATACAACCTTTAAGAATTTTCTAACGGCTTGTTGAGGCTTAAAAAGGTATAGAGCAACTGCACTGTAGAGAAGAAAATAACTGCCTCTTGACAGCAGTCAACAGCACTTCAACCTACCAGATTTAGTGAATGTACTCCATAGGGCACACATATACAGCAGTGAATTGATTATCTGAACTAATTGGGACCTAGGGTAGTTTGAATAATCAAACATACATCAAACTGGATAAAAAACTTCTAAAAATCTTCTGTTTTCTACACTCATGGAATACACCTTTCAACCATTCAATGATTTCAGTGGACAATAAAGAATTATTTTTCATGCATGAGCAGGCTACAAGCTAAAAAGAACACACACACAAGTGAATACTTATAATGTTTACATATCCAGATTTTATGATGTTTGCTACCCGAAAACTTTGGAAGGCTGTGTTCAGATAATTCACATTTTGAATAATCGAAACTACTGTAGCAGACTTCTTTGTTTCTAAATTTTTTTTGCATGCCCTTATAATGCCAAGGCATGTTAGCAGCATTGTGGTGAGATTGACCTCTACATTTAGAAAAGTTTAGATTGCAAACTTCACATAAGTACTGTAACACTTGATTTGCCATTTCCTCACCGGTATGCCTTTTCACTTATAGAAAGGTTAAAAAGCATTCAACTGGCTGTCCATCTTTTAAATACCTAAGTACAACACTTAAGTGATTGATATGAATCAACTGACAAACTAAAATAACCAGAAGATTTTACTTCATCAACAATGAGTGGGTGGACTTTTTGAGCAATTAATTGAATGAGTTCCTCACAGGTGGTTTTGGACAAGAAAGAAGGATTTCTTTTCCAAAATTTCCATATTTTGAAATGTGACCACTAAAAATGGATCAAACTGGCTAATGAGCTCAAGCAGCCTTAAATAATTCCCATTCTACAATGGTCCATATCTTTCTTCTGTTCCACAAAAGTCTAAATCACATTCAGCTAATGTAAAAATGACAGCTATGACACACCTCAAAACATGTTCACAGTAACCACACTCTTCCTGAATTTGGTTTCCAACTGTTGCCCCAACCCTGCACCTTGTCTGTGAGTGCAAGTTAAGTATGTTAGCATAGAGTCTTGGTGAGTAGTGCTTTTTTCATGATGATCAATTACAATAGTATTTCCCCAATCACAGAACCCTTCTCTTATAACAAAATGTGAGAAAGTTTTAGGGGCAAACAGTTTACAAATAAAACAGTAAACTGATCCTGTTGATGGCGAATACAATAACCACTCTCTTGCATTTCTCGCCATTGCCTTTTATCTAAACAAAAAGTTTTCGTGAACAGTATCTTGCAGGTTTGCCACTACTGAAATGCCAATAAGACTTGCCAAATGGCACATTGTGCTTTTGACAGTCACTGGGTCCACAAGCAATCCAATAAGCCACATCATCAGCAGAGAAATCAAGCCACAGTCCTGGATCATTTGCTATATTTACTTCATCCTTTGCAAACTGAATCATTTCACCACCATCACCATGGTCCACCAATCTTTTATTTTCAGCATTTATTTCAACCCTAGAATGTATTGAAAAGCAACTTGTATCAACATTTGCAGTAGAGGTATCAAGAGAATTCAGAGGAAAAGTGAGATCAGTAGTGAGACGTGCTAGATAAACAACTTGATAATTCCAGTGTCATCATATATTGATTTTGAAGTGGTCAAAGTGGTATTTTCTACTTCTGATGATGGTTTTGATTCGGAATTGGTGTATCATGTTATGGAACTTGTGTGAAGAAATCAGTCAGCTTTGCAGTCCTGGACACTAAATCCAAAGTCTTCTATTGTTTCTGTGCACCACTTAAGTGAAAACATTTCATATTGGCTCTTGGGGTCTGTAAAGTACAGAAATAAAATGAATATATATATTTTTGTTTATTTTGTGGTCATCAACACAGTTACACATATCACAGGCAGAACCATACAAACCATTTAATTAATAGCTTAAAGATAAATCTTGTGCATTCATGCTTTAATTAATATAGACGGATTTTGTCTCAGAATTTCTAAACTGAAAACAGAGTTGCTGGGAGCATAGTATAAATTAGTAGCATCAACGGGACTCAAACCCACATAGTAGCATGTTGATGCAGGCTGCCTTGTATCACATAATGAAATAAACTTAGTCACTACCACCACCATGTGAGAAAAAAACACTCATGCTGTCCTTACTACCATCACCATTACACCACATACAAAAAATGAACATGGAGACATCACTAGCCCCACATTAATTGATGTAATAAAATAAAAACTCAGTTATCACCACCAGCCACCACCATGTGTTAAATAAAAATCAGAAAATACATACATAGTGAAAAGCAGCACTATACAGCATTTGACCATTTTCAAGAATTTTATGACATTTCATAAGCACTACCAGTTTACAAAATTATGAAACATTAATTACATTATTTATTTCAGTGGCAAACAAGAACAATAGTGAAGTAGCACCTTGTTGAGTAAGAGCAGCTGCAAGACAAACTGATATCAACGTAAAAGTTTGTTGGTAGCAAGACAAACTGATATCAACTTTTATGTTGACATCAGTTTGTCTTGCTGTTACATTATTTATTATCAGTGTCATGAAAACTGAAAGGAGAAATAGAAAAAAAAAAGATCTCAGCTCACTTACAAAGTTAAAATGTTAGCACTGTGTATTTGGCACACTGGAAGATCAGCACACGTATGTACGGTGTTAAGGGGAAAATCTGTGTATAAATTCAGAACACATGGCATTAAAAATATTTATTTTGTTTTCATGTAAATTTATCGTACAAAATTAAATTCTTTCTTTTCAAATTATTATAGAAAATGTGTACACTAATGGTATGCTATGTATTATCGTATATGCCATAAAATTATTGTACATGTACAAAAATTATTGTATGTCTTGCAACACTGTACTGCCCTAACTGTCAGTGGATGACTGAATAGCACAGCTGATATGACAAAGACAAGAATGATCACGTGAGCCTCGGTGGACTGTGTGGCTGTTATTAGATTCTAATTTTGTTAATTTTCCAAGATTAATATATAGCATTAACATCTATTATTGCTATTTTCTTATTATTTTAATATATATATAAATATATATATACACACACACACACACACACACACACACACACACACACACACACACACACACACACACACACACTCACACACACACACACACACACACACACACACATGGTGCACACACACACACACACACATATATATATATATATATATATATATATATATATATATATATATATATATATATATATATATATGGGTCCCCTTCAGATGATCAAAGTTTTAAAACTTCGAATTTCATATGGCTGAGACTATATGATAAAAGTTTTAAAACGTTGAATGTTCTGAATGGAGATCTCCATACAGCACGGAACGGCAACATTTTCATTTTCCTTGCTGTAGTATGATCTCAGTGTTGGTATATTTAAATAGCAGGGGGTATGGGGGTAGAAGGGACTTGCCCCCCTGCAAAAACGTCCAGGAATTTTTTTTTTGTTTTGTTTTTGTTTTTCTATCAGGTGTTCAAACTTTGATCATATGGTCTCTGCCATGTGAAATTCAAAGTCTTAAAACTTCAGTCATCTTTCTGAAGTAGACCCCCCCCCACACACACACACACACACACACCTATTTAATTTTCTGTTTTATTGTGGGAGCCCCCTTTTGTGGAACCTGGTACAGGTGCACCATTTGCAGTTTTGCACCATATGTTCCAGGGTAAATCCAGCAGTGGAAAATTTCAGTGTTTCTCCCCTCTTTGATCCGCTAAGCACATGCTTATTTTACTTAATGGTTAATCCAGCCCTGACTCCCAGACGCACATAGAATCAGGGGGGGCTTGTCTGCTTGATAATTTGCCAACAAACAGGTGAGCACTAACAGGTATCTGTATCCACTGTCAGAGAAGTATAGTGTGGGAGGAACATAGCAATCCCGGCCCCCTGAATTTCACACACACACACACACACTAGTGAAGTGTTTCTTGGTTCAAGGTATCTTGTCATTGTTAATTATTTCTACTAATAGATACCAGTGACATAGTGGTAGGCTTACATCTGGCATAACTACAGTAACTCTGACTAATCAAGCCACAGACTATAAGGAAGGCAGGAACTTGCATCTGACAAAAGTAACCAGCACCAGCAAAACTGTGTTCACTTATGTATTTCTGCTTATTGCCACAAGTAACTTTAAGGTACATAGCTGAGTGGAGTAACAGTGTCTAATTACTGAAGAGAAAACAGTTATCATAGTACTCTATTTCAGCTTGCTCCCAGCAAAGAACAAAAGCAGTAGTATCTCCTTGAAATCCTCAATGACAAATTGTTGGAAGTTACCTGTGTATTTCAGATTGTTATAAGCAGCAAGCCACAGGCAAAATGACTGTCAATCAGGAGTGGTTACACTAACTCTGAATGACTAATGGGTGACAACATGAACCTGTTGATATAAATGTATCTGAGCTTTGTTTCCCCCAATAGTAAGAAAGCTGTCATCCTGCCAAACATACATATAAGAACAAACTGCCACAATATCTTTTGGAATTGAAATGTATCATGTTTAATGTGATTGTTTGATTTCTATAACTGAGTGTTATGGACATATTGGCCAAAATTCATTAACAGATACACAAAGTTTGGTGATTGATAGTACATGATTTGGTATTCATTAAGCAGTTCTACGTGGCACGTAGAGCTGTGCAACAATGGGAAATGGCAGAATATGCTAATGATAGCATAAAGGTATGAAGTACATCTTATTTAACTAATCAAATATGGCAGAGCTATTCAGGTGGTTACAAAGCAATCAAGTACACTTGGTGTAGCCTTTTGCCATGTACACCAACACCTTTTAGAATACAGACATGATTACACTCAGGAAAAAAAAAAACATGTTAAGGGTTTCTCCTGAAATTATTATGCTGTATGTGAAACTGGCGTTGAAATATGGTGCTGCTGCTGCCTGACCAAGGACAAGAAGAAGAAGGGTGATTCGACCCTGTTTAACATATAATGGGGTGCATGAAATACCCTGTTTAACATATAATGGGGTGCATGAAATAGAGACTGTTGAATGATACAGGGTGGACAGGGAAACACTGGAGGAAATATGCAGCCTGTGCCCTCCCACCTTAAGCAACAGGGAAATCATGGAGAACCCATACTAATGGAAAAAAGGTAAGTTTATTATAATGTAAACTGACTATTGTTACTTTACAGACTCCCACAGGGGACATATTAGGGGTGTCACAGTCATCTGCCTCTAAAATATTTCATCATTTTTTAAATGCAATGCTACTACATGCAAAGAAGCATATCTGTTTCCCACAAACACAACAAAAGAGAGCAAGAATCATGCAAGAATTCAGTGCAATAACACATTTCCCCCAAGTGTTGGGAGGCACAAATTGCACACACATAGAAATAAAAGTCCTGCCTGGGAACAAGGAAGGAGGTACATCAACAGCAATTGTTTCCACTCCATTAACTTTCAAGTTGTCTTTAATGCCCAAGGGATCATCTACAATATCTGTGCAGATAACCCAGGCAATTTTCACAACATATACATATCTCCCAATTGTGAGCTTTACACCAGGTTTGCTAGGGGTGACATCCCTCATGGATATCTAGCGGTGGATTCAGGTTGTGCATTGGAGCCCTGACTCATGGCATCCATTGGAAATCCACACAATCCCACCAAGCAAGGATACAATGAGGCCCACACTCAAACAAGGAATATAATAATTTGTGTATTTAGTTTTCTTAAATTAAAGTTCCAGTGTATAGACACATCAGGAGGTAAACTGCAGTATGACCTGAGCACCTGTGCTGACAAACTTACAGTGTGTGCCATGTTACACAATATCATACTCATGGAAACAGCTTCATCAAAGACAGCAAGGAGCAGGACTAGGGTTTCAAGGACCACAGGCAGGACAGCAGCAGCAACAGCAGATTCAGATAAGGAGTCTGAGGGAGGGCTACCAGCTGCAGATGGTGACGTGCACAGTATGCCCTGGCTCTGGCCTAAGATCCCATGCACATACAAATATTAAAGATGATGCCTGTCAGACTCCACAACCTTTACTTAACCATGTTGGGTTGGGAGGGTAGCCTAATGGTTAAGGTGTTTGCCTTACAAGCACAAGGTGCAGGGTTTGACTCTCACAAGGGATAATTGGCTAGGCTTAAAATGGCTCACAAGGGCAGTTAGCCTAGTACTAATCTATGAACCTATGTAATGGTTGTGTTCTGATAGCATCGGACAGGGCCAATCCCAAGGACACAATTCATACTTGCACTAATGATAATGAAATGCATAGAAACTGTAAATCAAATAAAAAAGTTATATAATTGATTACTCTCATACCTATTTATGTATATGCCCTATGACTATACAAAAGATACCCCCCATCCACCACTGCCTCCACACACAAAACACATAAAAAGAAGTATATTTTGAGCTCAGTTATCAGCTCAGATTATTTAACACCTATGTAATAGAGATAACACAGGCTTAAATGTTTCAATACATTTCTGCATTCACAATTTACCAATTATCAATGCAGCATTAGAAAAAAAAACACCAAACTGTTATAACATCCTTATCCTCTGCTGTGGAGTTTAGTACAGCAGAAATACACAAACGGAACAAATTTCACTGCTCTGCCCACACAGATAATAACACCAGACCTCCCACATAATTACAATGCAATTATCTGCAAAACATGTGCAAACAAGAAATAAAATTCAATAATTTGCCATTTAGCATTCAGTAACATAATTGCAAAAGTGTAGAAATGGCAATGCCAAAAGAAAGGGATAAATGCAAATACATTTAAAATTATAAAAATACTGTTCATCAGTCACTGCATTTTACCCTTGTAATGTCAAAATGAAATCATTATTTAAGAAATATCAACATACCTCAACAATACAGGACTGGAGAAAATAGTTACACCACTGAATGTCCTGCTATTCTACCAGTATTTAGCTGTGTGTTTCAAAACAGTCTCCCAGTATGATACAAGGGCACTGGCTATACCAATACCTTCATATAGTGCAGCATCAGCTCTGTGAGCGCTGTTAGTATTCAAATGATGTTTGAAATCATTAGCATTCTTGAATACCAAAATCTGCAGAAAGAATAGAGAATGTAAACATTGTGTAGGGACCTACCCGATTACATGCACATGCCCTCAGCAATGCAATGATGACCACTGAGAAGTTTTACCTGTAAAGGCTTGCAGGTGTCTCTGATTGCCCTGACAGCATGATAAACCAGCTTTCACAGGTCCCCTCTTTAATATACACCTAGTAAAGGTGTATCAGGGAGAAGGGACTCAACAAAAAAGTCTGCAAGTGCATTGACTAATACATAGGAGATCAACAGCTATGGTATTTAAATGATGTATTCTTTATGTCTTGTATTATTTGCATGCCACCTGGCAGAGTGAAAGTCACTTTCACTGCTTAAGGAAAAAGGTGAAAAAATTAGGTTAGACTGCCATAGGTTGCACAAACCAACCTGGTAATATTGTGCTCCTGAAAGAACTCTGGATTGTACTCAGATAAGAAAATACACCTGACATTTATCTTTCTTTGTGACATAAGTTGTATGTGCAGTGAAGTGATAGAGAAGCATATATGATGCAAGGTCTGTATCCACTGACATGATACTTTCACAGAAGGTTGTCATAATATATGTTTAAGCACATTTTGTGATACCATAGTGTTTTAAAATCAGCTGTAGTCACTGCTGCTAACATGTGATCATTAGTCTGTCACTGTAACATAATGTCACTAACTACAGTTCTGATAATTTGTTCCACAAAGTACATGTCTGTTGGTGCAAATAGATGTAAGGAGGAAGATTTGTTCACTTGAATGTACTTCTAGCTCTGGAAATTGCTACATACACCCATGCACTGCATTTCTTTTGCTATCTGTATTTTCCATAACATATATTACTTTGCAGTTTCTGTTCTATATGCAGTCTGCTTGGCATTATGCAAACACAGTTCACTGCTTAAGGGAAAAAGTGAAAATGTTAGTTTAGGCTACCTTAGTTTAGTCAAACATAACTGACAACATTTTGTGGCTGGCAGCACTCTACATAGTAATCATGCCATACAGTACACTTGCCAGGTAATTTTGTCTGTGGCATAACATGTAACTGAACTGAATTCATAGAAAAAAGGTACATGAAGCATTGCTGGTATCCTATTTACAGGACACTTTGCCATAATTCACAATATTTAATTTTTCACTTTTTTCAATTTTACTGTACATTTACTCTCTGCTTGATATCATGCAGACACAGTTCACTACTTAAAGAAAAACGTGAACATTTAGGTTTAGGTTGCCTTAGGTCACCCAAACACTTCTGACATCATTGCATGGCCCCCCGACAACAGGAAGAGTACTTACTTCAGTAAATGCACTGACAAATGTCAAATTCTGTGTTACAAGATGTAACTGAAGTGAATCCAGAGGAATAAAACATACAAAGCATTGTTTGAAATATGTTCTATTTTTTTGCCTTCCTTTTATAGAACAATTGCTCTCCACTTGGTAGCATGCAAACAGGGTGCAGCACCTAAGGAAACGTAGAACATTTACTTTAGGTTGCCTTAGGTGGCACAAACATGCCTGCTAGCCTTGCATGGCTGGCAGCACTTTGGATAGTAATCATTCAAGAAAATATACCTGTCAGGTAATTTTCTCTGTTGCACAAAGTATAACTGAGGTGAATTGACAGAAATGAGGTACATGAAGCATTGCCAAAATCTTGTTTACAGAATACTTTGCCATAATTCAAAATATTTACTTTTCCCCATTTTAAGATACAGTTGTTCTCTGTTTAACATTGCACAAATATTGTTCACTACCTAATGAAAAAAAGTGAAATTTTTAGTTTAGACTGCCATTGACAGCTCAAACACTCTTGGCAATGGTGTACTGTCTTCAGCACCCTGGACAGTTGTTGTGTCTTTCAGCTTTTCTTGGTTAGGGGTCGCCACAGTGGAACTCCAGTCTGCTAATGATTGGCAGTAGATTTTTACATGCCGAGTTGCCAGCCCTGATGCACAAACTTCAACGTAGGTACGCCCATTCACGCATGTCTCCACACAGAAGACTCTCTAGCTGAGAATCGAACAGGACAACATCTTACTGTGAGGCAACAATGCTACTGCAGCACCACCGCCGCAGTTCAGCACCCTGGACAGTACAGAGATTAAAATTCTCCATTTCAAAGAGCTATTTCTGTAGCACAAGGTGTAAGCCAAATGACTTTAAATGTATGATACAGATTGTTAAGGGTTCAAATCCATCTAGAAGACCTTTTTTTAAAAATGGTGCAGGAAACGCATTTTCAGAAGGTTTTGAACAGAACTCTAGCAGTAAAGAAAAATGATAATGTTAAACATGATTTTTGCAAGGAATTTATCATTAAGCCTTGCATAATGAAAACGTGTTTTGTTTTTAACACATATGAGCAAAGTATTACATATGTACACAACCTAAGGTATGTCCACCTTCCTAGACATAACAATAAATATATTTCATATAAAAGTACTAGAATATGTATGATGGGCATATTCCTCTGTTGTTATCATCATAACTCATCACTTAATCCAGCTATGTGTTTAGGACCCTTTTGTCTTCTGAAGTATGCATGTCACATAAACTAACCTGTCTTGATCATCACATTTAACTACATCAATATGAACCATAATTACTTACAGTACGAATGACATTTACATAAAAATGCGTTTCAAGACAAGTTTAAAACCACACCCATATAAGCCTAAAGTGTATCTCTATTCATTTAGATATCACTAAATGTCAAATTGTAATTGCATATAGCTAGCTCTCCTGTAGCAGTATCTGTGAATACACTGCATTTCAGCTTTTGCCTCCTGTATCCAATGGGTCCAATACGGGATATGTCCCAAACTGATAATATGTCAGAACTCAGCCATCTTTTTCCTTCCTAAGTGAAATCCTCAAACAACATTTTCATTGTTGAACTCTGGAAACAGGGACAATGGGTGGAACATCACACATGGCACAAATCAATGCCATGTTTCACACATTTGCTGCTATCTGCTGTAAGTAGTGCCGATGTATCAGCCAATGGGTGCATCAGCTTGCAAATGCACATATGCAGTTGGCAAGGCTGTGTGTGTGCCTGTGCAATACCAATAACACCTATGCAGTTGGCAAGGCTGTGTGTGTACCTGTGCAATACCAGTAACACATATGCAGTTGGCAAGGCTGTGTGTGTGTACCTGTGCAGTACCAGTAACACATGAGATCTGAATTTGGTGCCAATTCAGACATAGTTTGTAAACTTGACTTTTGCAGACATGGCTGGCGAGGGAGAGAATGGTGCTAAATTTAGAGTACAAAGGTGGGTGTTGAGGATTCCAGGATATTTTTTGGCTCATCTTGTGAAGCACTACAGCTGTAGGCTGCTGCAGGGGGGATTATATCAGTTCTCAGTATAGGGATGAGGCTTGGAATTGTTTAGCCAAGGCTGTCTCCACTGCAACTGGTATTCCACGCAATGGGAAACCACGTTTTTACCACTATAGTGACTTTAAAAAGTGCAAGCATACCTAAGCCAATGGGAGGCTAAATTTAGGATGAGGAAAACCCCCAATTGTTTAAATATAATGGCTCATAACCTGTCTATGATATGGCAGTAATTATCTAGCCAGCCAGTGCAGTTATTCATTATGCTTTCATATATATATATATTGTTCTTCTTTTTGTTCTCTATAGCTGCAAAGGAGATTGCTATAAACCATGAATAGCACCAGGAGAGATTAAGTTAGAGAGGCACGGGGTATTTATGTATCAAGGAAAAAGCACTAGCATCTCAAGCAGGCATGCCTCATCATTCATCTCAAACACGCATTCCTTCCCCAATAAGTGTTGCTGCTTCCATTAAGCAATTAGAATACAAGCTTTACTATGTGTGGGTTCTGCACCCAGAAGCAGCATTTTTTATAAATTGATAATTATTTATAAGATCTTAACAATAGTATGTCAGGAAGAATTGCATTGTGTTAATTGCAATTATTAAGTTAGAATGCCTAACACCAATCTGTCATAGTGATATAGTGAAATAAAGGCAGATGTTTTTTTATATCATATCAGTGATATTTGTTTATTTAATATGACATAAAAATACATTTCTATCATATACGGATGTTTCAAAGCTGAGCAATGGTGAATTATCACAGTCATTTACGTATTGCCAAATAAAAGTTTGTTTAAAGTGTACAGTACGTTTAAATGACATGTATCAAATTGTCTGTGTTTTGTCTCCTCTCAGCCTTGTCTCTCATGTTTGATTTTTGGGGAAGAGTAATATTTATTAGCACTCTACTGTTTGCATAACTTTCTGATGCAAATTATTCATCAACAGCACAGAGATGTATACAAACCACTGCAGCCTGCCATACCTCCACAGATTGTAGCAGTGGCAACCAACATTTTAGGGTCACAACTTGACAATGTTGTTTCCTCAACCCCTGCCCTACCTGCCCCAGGTACATCAGGTAGTTTTGCCCTGGCTGCTGATGCAGTGGTATCCTCCAGGAGCAGTACTAGTGGAGGTGGTGATTTTGTCACCCAGCAGGAGCTGACAGGGCTGGTGGAGGATATAGTGAAGAGTAGCCTCATTATGTATATCAGCAGTATTGAAAAAGGGATGCATAACATTGCAAAGAAGATGCCACATCTGGCACTGACCCTGAGATCTGTTGCAGGAGACAATGATGACAGTTCAGAGAGTGAGGACTAGATTATCAAGGTTCTCATGCTGGATGTGTGTACATCTCCAATGTCCCCTAGCTATTGCCAGTCTTGGAGTCCTCCAGCGTTTTGTCTCCATCACCATCTTTGTCCATCTTGTATGTCTTGTATGTTTGCAAATACTTCCTAACTACTCTACTTTTATATCCCTCTCATTCCAAAGTAGCTTTTCTAACCTTCGTCTCTCTCCCAAAAATAGAAAAGACCTGTCCCATGAAAACATTACACTCTATACATATCTCTCCACATCACTTATTTATCAACCTGACACAACTCATTAGGTCCAATTGGCCATACAACATTATTCCATTGTTGTCACCCATCATTGGTGTGGTGACTCAACAAATTCATGCAATTGAATGTTAATTGTACATTGATGATGTGAAGAAGTGGATAGCTCTGGTTCTCTTGCATTACCCTCTTGAAAATTCCTCTATTCTTTTCCTATATACTACCCTCTGTTTTCCAAACCCATTTTTTTCACTGTCCTCTCAACCTCTTTTTTAAACATTTAATCTGGTCAAAAAAAGAAGATTTACACACAACACGCACACATGGCCAGAAACAACCCATGAAAAAGCCTTCACTTCATGTCCTCAGTACATGTGTGGAGTTTGGTATAGCATAGCAGTGCTGAGTGACAGTGGATGTTGTTTGACCTCTTCTTACAAAAGTTGGAGATTTTAATATAATCTGCAGTGGTCCAGTTACTCTTGTACAAATGTGCTTAAATCTGCTGTGCTATGGGAATACAGAGTAAAGCCATACTAAAGGCAGTACTGTAAAACAGTTAATGTAACATTTATTAGGCTTCTAGATTAATTTTACTAGGAGTTCCTATGTAGTATGTTGAGATGATTACCCTGTTTGTAGCCTAATATGTTGGTATAGTGTCATGGGTTCAATTAAAGCAGCATGTCAATATATTACTTCAGGACAGTTCATATCCCTTTTATATATTTAATCACAAATGTCTATATTTCTCTAAATATAACACATTTCTGTAAGATAACAGAAAACTGGAATTGTGCACCAAGACATAATTTTCAAAAATTTGCAGCCCCAACAGAAAGATTTAGTAAGCCAACCTTATTCTTGTTAGGTGTTTATATTTATCACACTCTCCCACCCCATACCTGCACCTGTAGTAATCAGCTATTATACAGAGCAGGACAGATTAAGTAAGGTTAACATAGGTTCATAGGTTCATAGGTTCATACTAGGCTATCTGGGGAACTATACCCATTATTTTGCTGTGCCTCTGTCGAGCAGTGACACTGAGGTAATCCCTGGGGTATAGCTTCCCATCCATTGGTCAAGATTTCTCTTGAACAAGGCCATGCTCTGCCTCACATATACCGGATTTTATTCCACAGCATAGGAGTCTTTGGGTGATGAATCTATCCCTCCAGGCTCTGACATACCTTACAGATGTCTCTGTATGTCCTTCAAAACATATCTGTGCCATTTCTCTCTGCATCTGTCTCAAAGTCTATCTGTCCAGCCTTCCTCCTGCCTTATGTTTTCATTGTGCTTCACTAGTGTTATATTTAAGAGTGGGCAGTAGTAATGTCTTTGTGGTATGATTAGGTAATCCTCGACTGTGTAGAAAGATTTTTTAATAATGTCATGGGTTCTATTCCAGTGATCAGCTAATTGTTAATGACTGTTTTTGGTTTGGTAATGTAGGTGTACCTGTTGACTGCAGCTTGTTGTGAGCATCATTAGCTTTCTGCATCAATAAATAATTTTGTCCTTGCCTCCATGTCACCTGGAAAATATATATTCTCCCTTCTCTATCATTATTCTTCTACCACCTCTGCATTTGCACAATGTTTGGCTCTGGATAGAAAATATAGCTAATGCTAAAAGGGAGTACAATGCTTGCAACAAATTGATTACCTTCATCTGCATTAATGTGCCTCACTTTGTGCTGCTGTGCTAAGCTATGTTTATTCAGGTTGATGTAAATTAAACATGATGAATTGTTGGATGTATGGATCATAGTGCTCAGATATTGTAGGAAAGATGGTTATATGCAGTCATGTCTGCTGAAATCAGCTGTCAACCATTAGCTTTCAGAAATATGAATTTCTACACATTGTGATAAGATAAAAATAATGTCTGAATTACTTAATGCTAAGCTGAAAATGTTCGGATACATATGGATGACAACTTGTCATGTTTTGTTTGACTACTCATTCTGTACATATTGACTAACCCCTTTACTTTACACTTCATTATCCTGTTGCTACACTTATCTGCCTGCTATCTATTGTAAATGCTGTGCTATAAAGATCTTTGAATGGGAGTCAGCAAAGAACATAGAGCACTGCTAACTACTATTGTAAGTTCACTACTTCAACAAATGATTATGCATGCACTTAACATTTTGTCTTCAGCAGTGCACATCAGTACAGCAGTGCTACACTTAAGGAGTACAAAAAAGGAAGCAAAGTATCACAGTTTTCTGTTGCACAAAGTTTGTATGTCTATATTACTCTTTCACAAAGATGGTCATGCTTTTTGAATGATGTTAATTTACCTAATTTATATTGGAGATATAATGTGTAGTTGCACCATGTTACCAGCTTGGTTAAGCTATTCTTACCATATCCATCAATGTCATTCTGCAGTGCACTGTTCTATGTATGACTTCCATGTGTGTTGCCAATGCACATAATGTAAGCATGAGACAATACAAGTGTACAATTGTCACAACATGATGTCATAGGAAGTTTTGATTGATAAACTAGTGTTATGCAATACTCAATCTTTATGTTATCCCATTATGTGGAATATATCAATGTCTCTCACAGTGTCACAATGTACAATAAAGACAGCCTGTACATTGCATTATCAAGATATGTCATTATATGTGAAAGTCATACTGATGCTACATTGTCCTGTCCATGCATATGCATTTCTTGCACAACTTAAGGTACATGGTACTATCTCTTTCAAGCACTGCTCTTTGCAAAAATTCCAATATTCAATTTTATGTAGGTATTATGCCTATTTCTTTATGACTAGTACATTTCTGTTGTGATTGTGTAAATGAGTTAGGTAGGAGGTTGAATATCCACCTTGGAAGACTTGTGTGTGTGTGTGTGTGTGTGTGTGTGTGTGTGTGTGTGTCTGTGTGTGCATGCATGTGTGTGTATCCCTTGGAGATGTATCAACTGCCACTAAAAATAATGCATTTAACTGTTCTTTCAGCTCATTTATCCCTAATTTTCTAAAACACACTGATGAGGTCATCCTGACAAAAGTGCAATCTTTTTATCAGAGTTAGACTTTTTCTGTAGTGCTTGCAAGTATTACAGTGCTCTCTAGATTGAATAGCTAGATACATAGGGGGTGTGATACCCATCATGAAAACATTGTGTGTGTGTGTGTGTGTGTGTGTGTGTGTGTGTGTGTGTGTGTGTGTGTGTGTGTGTGTGTGTGTGTGTGTGTGTGTGTGTGTGTGTGTGTTTATGTATTTCTCCTGCAGAGGATGTATTTAAATGTGTACACAGCTCCCTTATAACAACTTTTATGGAAACATGTTGCATGCAACACTCAGATGAGGTCATCCTTTCAAAAGTGCAATCTCTTCTATGAGAGATAGATTTCTCCTGTGGTGCTTGTCAGTATTATAGGGCTCTCTAGGCTCTCTAGACTGTGTGACCTATATCAGTAAGAAGGTCAATACCTGTTGTGAAGAAAATGAAAACACTGTCATCTGTGTTAGCATGTCTGGCAGGAGATTTGTGTATATTTTCAGATTAACTTGCATAGTATGTCAGCATGTATAATTGTGAAATGTACATACATTCTTTAAATGCTGTTTCCCTGTTTACACAGAATTTTCAAAGAATATTTCACTGTGTTGATACATTTCTAATTTTGCATGTTTGAGAGGGCCATACTGCAGAGAATCAGCTGAGCAGTGAACAATGTCATTAGAATGTTGCTGGTTGCAAAGTGATTATATAAACAGCTGATTGACAGAAAAAAATAACTTTTTAAAACAGCTGTTTTTGGTTTGGTAATGTAGGTGTACCTGTTGACTGCAGCTTGTTGTGAGCAGCATTATCTTTCTGCAACTATAAATAATGTTGTCCTTGCCTCCATGTCACCTGGAAAATATATCTTCTCCCTTCTCTGTCAGTATTCTTTTACCTCTGCATTTGAACAATGTTTGGCTCTGGACAGAAAATATAGCTAGTGCTAAAAGGGAGTACAATGCTTGCAACAAATTGATTACCTTCATCTGCATTAATGTGTCTCATTTTGTGCTGCTGTGCTAAGCTATGTTTATTCTGGTTTATGTAAATTAAACATGATGAATTGTTGGATGTATGGATCACAGTGCTCAGTTATTGTAGTAAAGATGATTATATGCAGTCATGTCTGCTGAAATCAGCTGTCAACCATTAGCTTTCAGAAATATGAATTTCTACACATTATGATATAACAATAAGGTCTGAATTACTTAATAGTAACCTGAAAATGTTCAGATACATATGGATGACAACTTGTCATGTTTTGTTTGACTACTCTTTCTGTAAATATTGGCTAACCCCTTTACGTTACACTTTATTATCCCGTTGCTACACTTATCTGCCTGCTATCTATTGTAAATGCAGTGCTATAAAGATCTTTGATTGGGAGTCAGCAAAGAACATAGAGCACTGCTAACTACTATTGCAAGTTCAATACTTCAAGATATGATTATGCATGCAATTAACATTTTGTCTTCAGCAGTGCACATCAGCTCAGCAGTGCTACTCTTAAGCAGTACAAAAAAGGAAGCAAAGAATCACAGTTTTCTGTTGCACAAAGTTTATATGTCTATATTACTCTTTCACAAAGATGGTCATGCTTTTTGAATGATGTTAATTTACCTAATTAATATTGGAGATGTAATGTGTAGTTGCACCATGTTACCAGCTTGGTTAAGCTATTCTTACCGTATCCATCGATGTCATTCTGCAGTGCACTGTTCTATGTATGACTTCCATGTGTGTTGTCAATGCACATAATGTAAGCATGAGACAATACAAGTGTGCAATTGTCACAACATGATGTCATAGGAATTTTTGATTGATAAACTAGTGTTATGCAACAGTCAGTCTTTATGTTATCCCATTATGTGAACATATCAATGTCCCTCACAGTGTCACAATGTACAATAAAGACAGCCTGTACATTGCATTATCAAGATATGTCATTATATGTAAAAGTCATACTGATGTTACTTTGTCCTGTGCATGCATATGCATTTTTTTGCACAACTTAAGATACACGGTACTATCTCTTTCAAGCACTGATCTTTGCAAATATTCCAATATTCAGTTTTATGTAGGCATTATACCTATTTCTTTGTGACTAGTACATTGCTGTTGTGATTGTGTAAGTGAGTTAGGTAGGAGGTTGAATACGCACCATGGAAGACTTGTGTGTGTGTGTGTGTGTGTGTGTGTGTGTGTGTGTGTGTGTGTGTGTGTGTGTGTGTGTGTGTGTGTGTGTGTTTATGTATTTCTCCTGCAGATGATGCATTTAAATGTGTACACAGCTCCCTTATAACAACTTTTATGGAAACATGTTGCATGCAATACACAGATGAGGTCATCCTTTCAAAAGTGGAATCAATTCCATGAGAGACAGACTTCTCATGTGGTGCTTGTCAGTATTATAGTGCTCTCTAGACTGCGTGACATATATCAGTAAGAAGGTCAGTACCTGTTGTGAAGAAAATGAAAACACTGTCATCTGTGTTAGCATGTCTGGCAGGAGATTTTTATATATTTTCAGATTAACTTGCATTGTATGTCAGCATGTATAATTGTGAAATGTACATAAGTTTTTTAAATGTTGTTTCCCTGTTTACACAGAATTTTCAAAGAATCTTTCACTGTGTTGATACATTTCTAATTTTGCATGTTTGAGAGGGCCATACTGCGGAGAATCAGCTAAGCAGTGAGTGATGTCATTAGAATGTTGCTGGTTGCTAAGTGATTATATAAACACCTGACTGACAGAGAAAAATAACTTTTTCAAACAGTGGACTGCTATTTTTTAAAAAGTATACAGCCGAGACTGCAGTTAGTCAAGTGTTGTGCAGTCAGTGGACACCCATGAAAGAGAACTCACCAAAAATTGTAAGCCTGCCTTTTGCCTTGCTGTAATGTGATAGATTAGATCAGGGACAGTATTTTTTAGCTAGAACAGGAAAGCTTAGTTATTAAGATAGAGTTTTTTCTAGAATAATGGACTCCTATCCAGCAGTTTAATTTTACATTTGCAGTGATTGAGTTGCGGTGTTTATTGAAAGTGATTGATTTACTTTCTTGTAATCATTTTACTTATTATTAAATGCTGTTCATTACTTTACATTGTGGCTGAAAATCAGCATTTTTCTTTAGAGATTTAATAGTGCTTCCTTCCAGTTTGATACTCCCCAGGACACCTTGAAGGCCTTGCAACTTATGGTCATAGCTATCATTTATTTTGATATTTATTTTTTATAATTGGACACCACTTTAGAAAGGCATGAAAACATTTTGATTGGTGGCAGCTTTACTATAGTATTTTTGGGAAGGGAAGTAGCTGGAAATCTGTGTCAGGCTGTCCAACAAGTCTTTGGATGTATGAGATTTAAATTTACTTTGAGTGTGAGTGTATCAGAGGTCTTAAACTGGGACACATTGCTCTGAAGTATATAATAAGAAGTTACATTTGGAGTGGACAGGTGTATATAGTCCAGTCCCAGGAAAACAGATCATGTTCCTGCTGTGCTCGTAGGGGAAAATTGTGAAATATTACTCCTGTTTAAGTGACAGTCTCACTTTGGCATCAGTAGTGAGGATTAAAGCTCCTTAGTTATTGACCCAGGATAGTAAGGGACATCATTTAATTGTTTGCAGTCTGGTGGAATATGGCAAGACATCACATTTTTCTTGCCAGCTGTGCGGGATTTTTAATTGGATTCCAGTAACCTGTGGGTAGTTGTCATTAAGGTGTGTACTCTTGACATCCACAAGGTAAACATTCAGTATTTCAATCCATCACAGTTTTATTTATTTATTTTTTGAGTTAGATAGTTAGGAATAACAGACAAGGATGTCAGCAGATGATTTTAGCAAGCTGACAAAGAACCAGTTGGTTAAGTTGTGTGAAGCCAGAGGATTGTTGAGTGCCATCCTAACCAAGGAAGCAATGATTTTAGCCTTGGTTGCAGCTACATAGCTCAGACCAGCTGTTTGAAGGATATCCAGTTTGGTGTTGGTGATGTGCCTGCTGAGATGGCAATCCCTCTAGAGACAGAGAGACTGTGCCTAGAGGCCAAGGAGAGAAGGCAATGCTGGGAGGCTGAGGAAATACAGAATCAATGTCAATGTGAACTGGAAGCCAAACATCTTGAACTTGAGACCAAATGGCTGGAGACCATAGAGAGACTAAGGTGTTTAGAAACTAAGAACAATGAGAGACAATGTGTAGATAATGAGAGACAGTGCTGGCATGAAGTGGACCTTTTTACCATTCGAGAGGATCATGGAGATAATGAAGAAGGGGAATAACTGGACCCCAGAAGCTGAAAAAATTAGTAAACTTTTTCCTCAGTACAGGGGTCGGGATGACTTTGATAGTTTATTCATATTTTTGAGAGGGTATGTAGACAATATGATGTTAACCATGAACTCTGGGTTCAGCTCCTGACTCCCTTACTCTATGGTAAAGCTGTTTAGGCTGCAGCAAAGTAAAATGATGTAGATTGTTTGAATTATGATGCAATGAAATGTTGCTTGCTTGACTGTTTTAAACTCAAACCTGAAGCTTATAGAAAAAAGTTTTGAGAACATACATGTAAGGCAGATGAAAGTGTACATGATTATATTGCTGACTTAAGTGCTTATCACAGATGGGTGAGTGGGTCTCAATTCACCACTTTAGAGGGGATAGCAGACCTTTTGGTGAAGGAACAAGCCCTTAGTACTTTGCCTGATGACAAGAGAGTCTGGTTAGCAGACCATTAGTGCAACTCTGCAGAAGAGTTGGGGAGAAAAGGGGATCTCTACCTAGCAAGCAGAGCACCACTGCATAGAAAAGGGATACCCAGTGCTGTACATGGGCATAAGGGAATCCATGGCTGGCAGTTTAAACCACTCCAACAGAGTATACCAGTAATGGGGTACACTAATAATCTCATCGTACGGTTAGGGATTAGATCTTTCAAGTGTAACCAGATGGTACACATAGCAGCCAAATGTCTACTGAGGCAAGGTGAGAAACAAAAGCTGAGAGAGCCAGCAAATGGTGATGACAAACTGCTAGTGGTAAGTTGTCTAGAAACAACTGGGGTGCCAAATTATCACCAAAACTTATATCCTATCTTAGTACATGCTAAAAAATAACTGCTAAGAGGGATACAGCTTCTGATATAATCATTGTGAAGCCTGGAGTTATTAGGGAAGAGCAGTACTTGCTTGGGCAGTCCACTGCATTCAGACCATTGGGAGGGTCTCCATTCCAAATACCTTTGGCTAAGGTTCATCTTGACTGGGAAGATGGAAGAGGAAGCAAGCACATAGGTATGTTTGAGGATATTCCTGCAGATATTCTGATAGGGAATGACGTTGATGATGAACTACCCTGTGTACATGCAGTGGCATGCAGTCTGGCTTGATGAAAGGCATGTAGGTCCATTAGTCTGGAGGAGACCCAGAAAGATCTCATACCTGAAGCTGGGACTGGTGTGGTGGCTGTCTGAGAGAAGGTGCTATCTGACAGCGGTAAGTCTGGATGTGAGACACAGCTTCTGTTGGGTACTGATGTTCCCTTGGACATGGTGACTGTGAAGATGGAGGGGAGTGATGATTCCTAGAGTGACAGGGAGGTACAGCTGTGTAAAGATATTAGGCTTCCTGTGGAAGCAGAGCTTGTGAGGGTTGCAGATGTACAGTTGAGACAGGTTTAACTTACAGACCCTACAGTACAAAGCTTAAGGGAGATGGCTAAGGAAGCACCTGAGGCTCAAGGAAGAGGGGGGTCTGTATACAGGAACAAGGGTTTGTTGTATAAAGAGTAGACTCCTAAGGGAGGGCTGGAAGGTGAGGTAGTACAGAAAATAGTAGAGCCTACAGCCTACCATCTACCACTTATAGCTATAGTCCCTAATGTTCCTTGTGCAGGAGATATTGAGGCAGAGAAAGAAGGCTTGCTGTATAGAAACTGGATTCCTAAGGAACAGCTGGAAGGTGAGGTAGTACATCAGCTGGTAGAGCCTAGAGCCTGCCATCTGCCATGACTAGCTACAATCCCTGATATTCCTTTGGAAGGGGCTATTAAGGCAGAGAAGGAAGGCTTGTTGCAAAGAAAGTGGACTCCTAAGGGAGGGATGGAAGGTGAGGCAGTACGGCAGTTGGTAGAGCGTACAACCTACTGTCTGCCACTTCTAGCTAAAGTCCCTAATACTGCTTCTGCAGGTGATCTTGATGTAGAAAAGGTGTGAAGTGCTTTGTTAGGGATTTTCAGCAGAGTATGTTTTCCACAAGAAATACTGACTGAGCAAGGTGCCAACTTCATGTCAGACATGCTTATTTGTCTGTGGAAGTGTTATGGGGTGAAACATTTAAAGAACACCCCTACTATCCCCAGACTAATGGTCTTGTGGAGAGGTTAAACTCTACATTGAAGACTATGCTACAGGAATTTGCAGATCAACTAATGAGGGAGGTCTTGAATAGATTAAGTAGAGCACGATTAACCATTAAACCCAGTAAGTGTCAAGTGGGTATGGCAGAAGTCACTTACTTAGGACACAGAGTGGGAAGTGGTAAAATTAGGCTAGAACCTGTCAAGGTGGAAGCTATTCAAGCGTGGCCACTTCCTGTTACTAAGAAACAAGTGATAGCATTTCTAGAGACAGCATGGTACTATAGAAAATCTGTGCCCAATTACAGTACCATAGCTGCACTCTTACAGACCTAACTAGGAGGAATAAACCAAACAAGGTAGTGTGGACCACAAATTGTGCACAGGCATTCTAAAAACTAAAACAGATTTTGGGATGACCCCCTGTGTTAGCCAGCCAGATTACAATAAAGAATTTATTGTACAGGCAGAGGCTTCAGATTATGGAGTGGGGGCTATGCTCAGCCAAGTTTCCTCAGAAGGAGAAAAATGTTGCAGTGGGGTTAATAATGCTAATGCAAAAAGATTGCATAGGAAAGGAGTGGGTTAATATTCCCGGGTAGACTAATTTTTCTCAAGTGTCATTTTTCAATGGTCTCTTGAAATCAATGCTTGAGTCAGAATGGGGGAAGATATATGAAGTTGTGTGTTAGCATGTCTGTCAGGAGAGTTGTGTATATTTTCAGATTATCTTGCATTGTATGCCAGCACGTCTAATTGTGAAATGTAGATACACTTTTTTAAATGTTGAGTGCTTCCCTCTTTATACAGAATGTTCAAAGAATTTGTCAGTGTGTCGATACATTTCTAATTATGCATGTTTGAGAGAGACATTCTAAAGTACTGTGGAGTGTCAGCTGAGCAGTCAGTGATGTCATTAGAATGTTCCTGGTTGCTAAGTGATTATTTAAATAGCTGAATGACAGAAAAATAACTTTTTTTCAAACAGCAGACTGTTATTAAAAAAAAAAAAAAATAGACAGTTGAGACTGCAGTTAGTCAGGCTTGTCAAGTGCTGTGCAGTCAGTGAATACCCATGAAATAGAGCTCACCAAAAACTGTCAGCCTGCCTTTTGCCTTGCTGTAATGTGTTGCATTAGATTAGGGACCATATTCTTTACCTAGATTAGGAAAGCTTAGTTATTAAGATATAGTTTTTCTAGAATAATGGACTCCTATCCTGCAGTTTGATTTTACATTGCTGGTGACTGAGTTCTGGTATTTATTGAAAGCTATCAATTTACATTCTTGTAATTATTTTACTTATTATTAAATGTTTTTCATTACTTTATATTGTGGCTTTAGAGACTAGAGAGTACTTCTACCGGTTTGATATTCCCCAGGTCACCTCACAGGCCTGGTCACTTATGGTCATAGCTATCATTTATTTTGATATTTAATTTTCATTATTAGACACCCCTTTAGAAGGACATGAAGACACTCTGATTGGTCGCAGCATTACTGTATTATTTTGGGGAAGGAACATAGGAGTAAATCTGTGTCAGCCTTTCCCAGAAGTGTTTGGATGTGTGAGATTTAAATTTACTTTGAGAGTGAGTGTATCGGAGGTCTTAAACTGAACTATATAATAAGAAGTTACATTTGGAGTGGACAGAGGTATATAGTGCAGTCCCAGGAAAACAGATCATGTTCCTGCTGTGCTCATAGGGGAAAATTGTGAAATATCCGGTGGGGTACGGCCATATGTCACACATGTCATGGAAATTTGTGTGTATAATGCTGTCTCCATTTCCCTTGCAGAGGATATGTTTAAATACATACTCAGCTTCATTATACCAACTTTTATAGGGACATCCTGTATAAAATACATAGATTAGGTCATCCTGACAAAAGTATAATCTTTCCATTCAGAATCAGATTTTTCATGTGCTTCTTATGAGAATTATAGCGCTTGTAGTATACACTTGATAAGTAGGAGACTCAGTACACCACATGGTGGAAATGCATGTGTGTTTGTGGTGGTGGTTAGAGTTGGGTGAGCATGTGCACATTCAACCTCTACTCTGAATATATTATGAAAGACAAAAAGGACTGCAGCATCCACTAAACCACACTTCACATCTGCAACTTCATTGGTACACAATGGTGTATCTAGGCACACTGTAATGTAATGAGTACTACTTTCTATCCATTTCATAAAGAAACTGTAATGTTTTTAGAGAGGAAGTGATGCAAACATTTGTTCAGTGTGTGTATGTGGGAGGGCTTAGAACATTTTCATCCTTCACATGTCATATTATTTGTGTGGCAGCAGTAAGTGCACATAATTACAAAGTTATATTGTCTGCCTATACCAGTGGATCAAAACATTGAAGAGGTCATTGTTTTGTAACTACACTGGAGCCATTTCTCTGCCAGATGTCTTCTCTGCTGCCTGCATGTTTGACAGTATTATCAATACCATGTACATAGCTAGGTAGGATGTTCGTGTACAACAGTGTTTAACTTCTAAAATTGTGACTGCCAATGCAGTCATGATTGTTTTACACACATGTTGGCAATATTTACAAGATCTGATTAGCTGTAAAAAATATTTTACCAGATAGCTCTCCTTGACAATACATTACTGATGCCATCCCTTCATAAATGCTATCTATCACAACTAAATTTAGTATTCTCATGTGGCACTGGCTGCTGATAATGTGCTGTAAAGATGTTGCAAGTGAACAGGTACGTGATTTGATTCCTTCACTGCTTCAATAGTGTGTCAGTCATTACTGTTGTATAACACTGGCCACTTCACAGCCACCTTTATGTATCCATCTAATTATGGAACAGAATTACAGTGGCACTCTGTAATACTTTCAAATCATAGTATCACCAGAGCGAGTAACATTTTGTCCACACAATGGTTACATACTGGTAACATACAAGCAATAAGTCATACTTGGAGTGTGCATTCAACTGTGTAGCGTGACTTTAATAGTATGCTTTGTACATAGTGCATCTTCATATGTAGGGTCCTGGAGTCCAATTGTGGATGCGTCCTTTACCATCATATATTGAACAGTGTTATTGTGCACTTCAAACATTTTTAAGCATAAAAATTCAGCTTATAAACAGTGGTGATGTCATACACTTAACTGTGCATTGTCTTAGTTGCACCTCAACATGGCTGTGTGGCACTTGCAATTCGGGCACTGAAGTTTAGCTTGTGATCATGGCCAGTTACTTGAAATCCATCCATTAGTGCTCGGAGTATGTTGTGTCAGTAATATTGTGAATTTACATGTCACTAACAGTGTTATAATGCACACTGGCTACTTACACATATAGATGTTGGTCCATCTTACTGAGAGAACTGTCAAATTATCACATAGCAAAGCCTTTATTCAGAGAAATGATGACATTGGTTTCCATGTTCATTACATAACATATGTAGGAAGTTGTATCATACGGCATGGGGAAATAAGACAACATGCTGTCTGTTGATGATGTACTTCAGCAATCACTGGCAAATGTATCCCTTGCAGGAAGAACATGATGTCATGCCTTCACATAACCACACATGTCACACATGTCGTGACATTTCTAACATGGTACATTCATCCTGGGATGTATTATCTGCTGTCAAATACTTATGTGTTCAATATCCACATTCAGTACCTGTTGGCATTGTTCAATCTTACACTGTAATGCACGACTAACATGTGCCACAGTGATAATGTACCCACTGACATGATGATGGAGCACTGCAATCCTTTTCATTCCAGATATTCTTTACCACACATACAAATGATATAATAATTTTGCATAGGTAGATTTTCATATTAGTTGTAAGACTTCCACTGCGGTACTTGTGGATCATCTAGATGTCATTGCTTGTTGTTCAGTTCCTAACATGGGCAACATTATATGAATGCACTGCCATTACAAAAAAAAATGTATCTAGTTACTGTTATCCATTTTTCTGTTCAGCAATGACATATCATCACAGGTTGTGATTGCATGGCATTGGAATGTTTATTCAGGCCATGTCATGCTGTGAGTGCTCCTGTGGCATGTGCATTGAATATTGGCATTTATAGCATACCTACACAGATACATTGGTATTCACTTCTGGTGCAGTGTGCATCCTAAATTATGGAAACAGATGCAAACAGCTTCCTTTGTCAATGATAATCAGTCAGATTGTAATGCTTAGTGTTGTGTGGACAGTAAAATACGTAGCTTTTTTCTGGAACTCTTAACTAACTCTGATTTTTCATATGATATCCACACTTCCTGTGTTCATACACACACACACACACACACACACACACACACACACACACACACACACACACACACACACACACACACACACACACACAAACACATACACGCACATTTAGTTCAGTTATTTGTGACAGCCTCCATTGTTATCTGATGTGGCACAACAGGGGTCTAGTGAGTGTCTTGTATACTAAGGAGGGGTTTGAATCTGGGACATAGGTCTGTCAGATTACAGTAACTAAGACTCACAAGCCAGCTTTTTCATGCATTGTCATGCCATGTAGGTCATCAGTATACCTTATATGGTAGGATAGTGCTGTCCTCCATTTGGGGGGTGGGGATTGTCTTCCTTACTTGGCAAATATGCATAAGGTTGTGGTGCCCATGACTGCTATGCATCTCTCTGATATTTGTTCAGGTATGTGTTCTGAAAGGACTCAACGTAAATGTTTCTTAGGTCACTCATTGCTCATTGCCTTAACTGTTCACAAGATAATTATCCTCTGTATTGCATGCTATCCTCTAGACATATGTTTAATACTGACATTGTTCCCATCACAATATCCAGGTTTATTTGTATGGAATGCAAGGCAACAATCAAGAGATGTGATTGTTCCTCTCTTACAACACTTTCTATTGTATTACCACTGTTGAATTGCTGTTACTGTCCCTGTAACTCCATGTGAGCATGCCCAGTATTAGTATTACAGAAATGCTTGCAAATCAGCAATGGCAACGTTGAACACATCATGCTCATAGTCTTGACATTGGTCACTTAAGCTTGCTGCTTGCTATTTGATTACCATGTATCATTTACACAGACATACAACACTTGCCTATATATTACATGCTCATAGGTGATGAACCCCTTTCTTATTAGTGCCTCTGTCATTTCTATGTATAGACATGTCCATTTGTGAGTTACATGACATTAGAGCTGTAATGTCCTTTTGTTCTTGTGAATACATGGTGCTATATTTATTTCATTGGTGCTGTGAGCTTTCATTCATCAGTTTCCTGTATATACCATCCTTATATGCAATTAATGCATTCTATGCATTTACCACATAATGTATCTTCAGTGTTGAGAACTATTATCTGAAGTCAGCCATTAATTAACATGTATATCACATCTACACTCCCAGCTTTATGTTCCTTTCCACATGATTTCTCAGCATGTCCATTTTTATTTATGTGCATACCTGTGGGATTGACATTCACAGTAATTATCATTACATCAGTCTTGCAGATTTTATGTTTGTAATGCTTCTTTTAACTTTCATCACATTTGCCTGTGAGATATGAGAACACTTTAAGCATTTTCCCTCTGCAACATTACTACTTTATTATATCCCATTTTTGTATACCTATCCCCTCATTTCTCTTCCCTTCAATCTGTGGTCTTAATATATCCCTTAATATATGTGGTCTATAGCGAGTGGTTGTATCTGAGCACTGCCTATGTGCCATCCATTTTGTTTACATTTTGTGCTGTTGCATGCAAGCACTCTTCCATGGTCACAAGCACTATTGCTGGCCACAGAAATGTGCTTGTATCTGTGTAGATGCAATGCAAAATATGCATTTTCAATTAGTTTGCTGCTCATTGCATGAACTCACTTGATTCATATAGATGCCACACAGCAATAAAGGATAATATTTCTGAGAGAATTTTATAACTTTGGATCTAACAATGTTGGAGGAAGTAACTGAGCCAATTAGTAGAGAAGAAAAAATAACCTCAAATTACAAAAAAGTATTATACAATATTTAACACTAATTACTTTTATAACTGAGGCTCTCACCTCTGTATTCCCACATTTTTCTAATTTTAAAGGTGGAAGGCAATGCTTATGGTGGAAAGAATCACCATAATAAACACAATTATCAGCATGTACCATTTTTGGACAGACATAATTCATTCTGATATTCTTAAACAAAATATACACCGATTAGTTATGTCTAGAAGATGCATTAAAAACAGTGACAAATAACCTTGCTCATTAGCAAGGGAAATTCAATGGTGAACTGGCAGTCTATTTCAAGTGTATAATGTAACCCCAAATGACCATTTTGTGGAGAGAGTCACTGCTAAACGTTACACATTTCAACTTGTTTCAAACATTGCAAAAGCCAGCTACCACCTAACAGATGCTCAGACAGACAATGACACAGACACAGTCACATGAACAGACACACACACATGTGCGCGCACGCACACACACACACACACACACACACACACACACACACACACACACACACACACACACACACACACACACACACACACGCACACACACACACACACAAAAACTAGTTAAGAAGATATTAGGTGATCTGGAAAAAGATGTGACCATGGAAGTATTACATGAAAAAGAACAAAAACAGGATCCCATCTAATATGCTACCAAATTAATGCAAAAAAAGAAAGACTACTAACCATAAGACCATTGCAGCTGAAACAAACTTTAAAGATACATGCAATCTGAGACATTTGGGCATGTGGAACTATACAAAAGAAAGAATACAAACACAAAAGTGGAATGCACTTAGAAACAAAAAGTTTAGTTAGTAGAAAACAAACAGAAAATTATGTCATATACCAACTGAGAAGTAAAAGGTTTAGTATGCAGACCTTGATACAGGCAATGTCACAAAATGATGAGGGTGATGCAACAGACAGAATGAGACACAGTTGGAGAAGATATATTGCAAGGGGAAATCTTTGAACCTTTTATGGGAAACTTGGTTCAAAGTCCAGTTAGAATTGTAGACCAAGGGAAATATAAGGAAGGGAGAGAACAAGAAACAGAGAGCAACAAAGCTAAGTAATGCACAAAATAAAAAGTTGCCTTGTAGCAAAAAAGAAACAACCACCAGTGTATCCAATAAATTTAATGAAACTCTGAGGTCTCAGCCAAAGCCTTCAAGGAGTATAATGCAAAGTAAAAAACTTGCCCCAAATATACACACACAAATACATCAATTAAACAATTGGGTCTACCTGAATTAACCGAAAATGCAAATGACTGACAGCGAGATAACGGACACCGGAAGATCGACAACAAAGAAGACCGACAGTTGAGAATCCCGACGCTGAGAACACCGACACGTTAAGGTAAGTGTGCGATAGGGATGGACGTTAGGGTCAGGGTGTGGGTAAGGTAAGTGTGTGATAGTGACGGATGTTAGGGTAGGGTGCGGGTGAGGTAAGTGTGCGATAGTGACGGACTTTAGGTTTAGGGGCGGGTTAAGTGAGTTAGGGTCAGGGTGCAGGTAAGGTAAGTGTGCGATAGTGACGGACGTAAGGGTTAGGGGGAATTAAGTGAGTTAGAGTTAGGGTGCAGGTAAGGTAAGTGTGTGATAGTGGCAGACTTAAGGGTTAGGGGCAGATTAAGTGAATTAGGGTTAGGGTGCAGGTAAGGTAAGTGTACGATAGTGACGGACCTTAGGGTTAGGGTTTGGGTTAAGGTTAGTGTATATATAGTTGTGTATGTAAGATTTAGTGTAGGTTTGTAAGGTTTTTGGTGTGCTTGTGTTGTGTGTGTGTTTTTCGGGAAAGTTATTTGTTTTGTTGATTGTCAGGATTGTGGTTTGTCGGGCATGTAAAGTTTCGTGTTTTTGAACTTTCGGTGTTATCGTGTCGGTTATTTCGTTGTCAGTGTTTTGGCGTGTCGGTATTATCAGGTAGACCCAAACAATCATACAGTTAAAGAAGTACTCTCCAATTACATTCTTCATTTAGTCCCCTTGGAGACAGGGTGTCAAATTTTAAAATATAAGTAGATTCTTTTAAAAGCAACTGTTTCTTTATAAAAGAAACATCCTCATACCTCTCAAGACACCTGCAACAACTGGAAAGGCTGCAGAAATACCTCACTAAAGGAATCACAGGCCTAAAGCAGATGCCCTATGCTGAACACCTTTAAAAACTCAAGCTATAATCTGTCGCATATCGTCTACTCAGAGGCGATCTCTGCTTAACATACAAGGCCATGTCAAACCCAGAGCTGTTGGACATACTACACTTAAAGAAATCCCAAACCCTCAGAGCCACATGCTCCAGGGATCTAAACCTTGTCATCACAATAAACAAAACATGGTCTAGGGATAGGTTCCTGACCCAAAGACTCCCCAGACTCTGGAATAGACTGCCCATACATGTCAAGCAGAGCGCCTCTTTGGCCCTCTTCAAAAGGAACCTTAATGATTGGATGGAAGAAAGGAAATTCACCCCAGGGATCATGTCAGTCACCCTGCTAGACAGGGGTCCAGGAAATTAAATAGTGGGGAAGAAGCAGCCAGAGAATTGTTATGGCTAGGCTTGTATAGGCCCTAGGGCCAATAGCCTAGTACCAACCTATGAACCTATGAACCTATGAAATCTAGATATTTGTATTTTTTCCAAAACAGTTCCCTGCAGCCCTTTACTTTCTTCATCATGAAACAAACTAAAATGTTCAGCTATAGAGCTCTCTGCTTTTTTATTAGCATTATCCCTCACATGCTCTAAAATTCTAGTTTTAAAACACCTTTTTGTTTCTCCAATATAAAATTTGTTGCAAGGACATCTCAAGGCATATATAACACCTTCAGTATTGCAAGTAAAATGGCCACAAGTACTAAAAGAAACATTATTTATTCTAGGAAAAGTTTTTATTATGTACTTGCAAGCCTTGCACTTGCCACAAGCAAATGTACCACACATTGCCAAACTACACGGTATATTGGGAGATGGAATACTAAATTTACCGCTTACCAAAAAATGCTGTATACTTTTTCCTTTTCTGTAGGAAAATGCTAGTTATTTGTTTAACCACTCTGAAGCATCCCTTAAAGATGTCATATATTTCCCGAAATATCTAACTTGATCTATTATTTTGGGACTAAGGCAACTGTATGTTGTAACAAAAAATATATTTTCATTTGTCTCTTTCTTATGCACAGCTGCACAGCCCCAGTGTAATGTCCATCCTGGTTACTTTTCTGGTGTCCATTAACTCTGTGTATGAATTTCTTCCAACTATCATGTATTGTCTTCACATCTTAGCCCCTATTTTTAAACATGTCTATAGTTTTATCTAGTTCTTGTTTGAGATACTCTTCACTATTACATAGCTTATACAAGTGAAAAAATAAAAAAACAAATATCTAGATTTGATGTTTCTTTTATTAAGAAACAGCTGCTTTTAAAAGAATCTACTTACATTTTAAAATTTGACACACTGTCTCCAAGGGGACTAAATGACGAATGTAATTGGAGAGTACTTCTTTAATTGTATGATTGTTTAATTGATGTATTTGTATGTGTATATATGGGGCAAGTTTTTTACTTTGTGTTATACTCCGTGAAGGCTTTGGCCGAGATGTCAGCATTTTATTAAATTTGTTGGATAGAAACAGTAAAAAGGAAGCAGTAAAAAGTGTTACTATAAAGGATGCGATATGGAATGAAGCAGATGCCAAAGAAATGTAGACAATTTCAAGAAAGGCTTCTAAATGGGAAATCCCAGGTCCAGATGCAAACAGACACTACAGCCTGGTCAGCAACAGTAAACTTTAGATTGATCCTGCAAGCCATCCTAAAATATAGACCAATAACCTGATTTCCAACAATATATAAATTATATATGGTAAAAGATGCAAATGCAGTTTACAGTCAGAAAATAATAATAATGATTATGTAGAACAAAGTATGACTGATTATTAAACAAAGCCATAACAGAATTTTGTAAAAAGTGGTAGAACCTAAATATCGCATGGACTTATGGGATGCTTACAGGTGTACAAAATACACCCTATACAAATAAACGAAATAGCAGATACAATGAAACAGTAAAAGACTGCTTTACAACTGAGTGATGATAAAGGACAAATTACTATTCCAAGGAAAAAAAATATGAAGAGGGATATTCTATCGTGATTCTTTCTAGCACTGCTGCTTTGTCTAGATATTAACCCATTAAGCTTTTTTCTTAATAGAGTAGGCTATGGTTATATGTTGATTTGAAATACCATGTGATCTGCTTTTTATGAATGATTTTAAAATGATTAGAAAATGGGATAAACTTTAAATGATACTAGCTGGAGAATATAGCAATAATCCACACCTGGGTGTGGGTAATGATTTACCCACGGTTGGTGTGGTTTGGTCATGAGGGCGAAGCCCGAGTGGCTAAACAAAGCCAACCGTGGGTAAATCCAGCATTACCCACACCCAGGCGTGGGTTATTGCTATTATACAATGACATTATTTAAGAAAAAAAATAATTACTTTTCTTAAATAATGGCATTGTATAATGCCTCCTTGCTGCCCTTCTGCAGCTGTCTGGTATTCTGCGGCAGTTCTGATGTACTGAGCATGCGTATGCCTACGCAGTACATCAGAGCTGTGGGCAAAAGCAACGGAGAAAGCAAGATCTCCGTTGCTTTTTACAAACTGTTTCGCTATGTTAAATGGGTTTAACATAGTGAGCCAGCTTTAAAAAAAACAATGGAGAATCTCCGTTGCTTTTTTTAAAGCTGTCTCGCTATGTTAAACCATTTGAAAGCAAGATCTCCAAGGAGTTTAACATAGCGAGACAGCTTTAAAAGAACAACGGATAATCTCCGTTGCTTTTTTTAAAGCTGTCTCGCTATGTTAAACTCGTTTAACATAGCGAGACAGTGTGAAGCAACGGAGATCTTGCGGTCCCCGTTGCTGTAAAAAAAGAGTTATAGTAATGGAAAAAGTCTGGGCGACCGGACCTTTTTCCATTACTATAACTCTGATTTACAACGTGCTCGCTGACCAATCAGCGTGCACGTTTTTGAATATTAATAGGGGGTCGTTGTATAATGACTGTTCTTCAACAGGGTATTAATGTATAGGGACAGTCCATTACAAGATATTTCTGCTGCTTTATAGTAGCATAGTAGCATATTATCTCAGCATGAAACACTGACTGAAGGAAAAGCAAATGTTTATTGAGAGTAAAATACATAAATAAAAGTACAGAAAAAGACACATAACTCAAGGGCTTGTCATTTTACTGTCCCCTTACTACTTGCTAGCAAGTGAAGGAAAAAGAAAAAGAAAAGATAAAGTAACACGATTACGTGTTTGTGTGTGTGTGTGTGTGTGTGTGTGTGTGTGTGTGTGTGTGCCCATGAATTTTCCTGTTACACTTACCCTGTTGGGATTTATTGTTTGCATACCTCATTAGATTAGATTAGTAACTGAAAGCACAACTACAAATTGCATACAACGTTTTCAGATGATAAATAAAAAACATTTCTTCTTGACAGATCTGGGAACCAAGATTTATATCATGAAACCTGAATCATGAAGAAAATATCAACCAGAGAAAGGAATGTGATATAAAATAACATGAACAAAAAGTGTATATATAATCTGTGAATAGATAAGGGTCAGTAATAAATCATGAACAAACATCAAAATAGAATATTTCAGGAAACTAGCCTAATAATGCAAACTGCACTGACTATTAGGAATAATATTAAACCATAAAACAGTTTTCTCTTCTAACTTTTAGCTTTGGCATGATTGACTGGCCCCCAAAAACATTGGATAAGTTGGCCAAGAAACACAGGAAAACTGCTTCATGCTTAACAAATGATACACAATCTGGCTTTTGTCATAAGGTGCAGCATGTTACATTTCAGTTCACTTCTGAAACATTATAATCTCTGGTTGCCTTCCTTAACAAAACTTTTCTCTTGTGACTTTCAGAAAGACTACAACATAATTCATTGCTTGACTGAACAGTTGATTACAAGGAGAATTTAACAGGCTGACATATTTACCTGCCAAGCAACATAAAAAGGATTGTAATCACAACAGAAAATTGATTTTTTGGAAATTCATGTTGACACAGACTGTGGAAGTATTAGGCAAGTATGTTTACTTCAGATGTCTAATGCTAACTCATATTTCCCAGGAGAAAATTTGTGTAGATCTGATACAATGAACTCAGTCAGTCTAATATTTGACCAAGAAATTGAACTTGCGCTTCTGTGGATTCAATTGCACAGCTCAAGGAAGCATTCCTTTTTTATCCTATTTGTTCTGTTGTAACTTTGACTTATTAGTGGTCTCAGTTTGTCTATGTGTTACATGCTATCTAAATGCAGATCATGGGCTATTAGCAGCTAATAGATGACTGGACGTGTAAATCTTAGCATAGCTCATAAAAAATGTATTTCTGCCCAAAAATATGGTCTGTCACTGAAGTGATAAATTATTCATTATTTGGATTTGTCTCCTTACCTTTATTCTGTAAGATCTGGAAAAAGGACATCAATATTCATCTTTACCCAACAAAGGTAAAAGGAACAATTGTAATTAATTAGAGTTCTGTAATGTAGTGAAGTGAAACTGACTAATGTCAATGTTTTTAACATGAATCTATGATGAGTTAATAAAACCGATGCATTATAGAATTACACTGGCAACAACAGAAGTTTACGTTTATATGCCCCACAGGTCTAATATTAGAATTAGCTTGGTAAGAACTCTGGCTCCTTGCATAGAGTAATGGAGGCCTGACTGCAGCCCAGATGACCTGAGTTTGATTAGTGGCTCATATGCTAAAAATTCCAGTTGGGAACGGTTAGAAATGAGTAGCAGACTGTGAGACATATGATGGGATTCTGCTTGCAGAAATTATGTGATATAGCTATGGAATTTCACAAATCAAGCTAATCGATACTACAGTCAGTAATAAGTATGACATCAAGCAGCTCTATCAAATTAGGTCATAACAAAAATCCATAAAAGACAGCATATGTAATATTGTCGCCTTGATCTGCTCTGCGTTTCAGCTTAAATTAACAAATTTGCTGACAGTTATGGTATTCACATCTCCAATGGGTAGTACTGAAGACACTAAATTTGTAGCAACATGGCAATACCCAGCTGTTGCTAAACAATTGGAATGATATGCTATGTGGCAAAAAAATAGTTACTTAAGAAATGTTAGAATATATTTTTTGAATGTTGCATAAAGCATAAGACACAATAAGGGTATATATATATATATATATATATATATATATATATATATATATATATATGTGTGTATGGGAACACTACGAAAGCACAATACCGACACCCACAATACCAACACCCAGAAGAACGAAACTTCAGAATCCCGACAGCTACTAATGGAGATTGCCGTATAGTGCATAAAGGTACGTTTGCCATTCTCCCCGCTGTAGTGAGATCTCGGAGTAGGTATATATAAGTTACGGGGAGTATGGGGGCAGAGCCCCCCATGTGCTTGATGCAGCGGGGTCTGCTCCCCTGCATAAATGTTGTTATTGCTGGTTTTGGGGTTTTATTTTGTTGTTTTGTTGTTTTCAGTATTCAGACATTTCATTCTTCTGGGCGTCAGCATTTTGAGTGTCGGTATTGTGCAGTTTTGGGATTTTGTAGTGAATCCACACACACACACACACATATATATATATATATATATATATATATATATATGTGTGTGTGTGTGTGTGTGTGTGTGTGTGTGTGTGTGTGTGTGTGTGTGTGTGTGTATTCATAACCATACAATTGGTAATGTTGAGCAACAAAACATCAAAACCAAAATATCATTAGAAATGATGACATATAAGAATAAATGGAAAAATCACAGTGTGAGACTGTGTTACACCAGGGATCAGGAAATCGGCCCTTTTCTCACTGTACTGTGATATCCAAGTTAGCACATATAATTAGAAGTGGGTGTGTGGTGGTTGTGGGTTACTTGTACCCTGCAAAAAAAAAAAAAAAAAGATGATTTCCATGGTTTTGTGTGTGTGTGTGTGTGTGTGTGTGTGTGTGTGTGTGTGTATGTTCCAGGTTCTGTTTTAGATGTTGGTTTCCAAATAACAAGGAAATATCATGAATCTCTATATCTATCTCATCAACTTGATAATTTCTATATATAGATAGACAGGCAAAGAGACACACTGACAGCTACAAATAGAAATATATTTATATATATATATTTACCTACCAGCAATTGAAGGAAGATACTTCAACTCAAAAGTTTTAGAAAGATGAGTAATAAAAAAATAAATAAACACACACAGAAAATCTTTTGATTTTAGCAGGGAGAAATGCTTGCTACACACTCCTCTAAATTATATACATCCTCTCCCTGGTCACGACACAGTGGAGAAAAGGTGAAAAATTCCTAAAAAACTCGCTGTAGCTCACACAGTCCAGCACACCATGTGCAAATATATATATATATATATATATATATATATATATATATATATATATCTATATATATATATATATATATATATATATATATATATATATATATGTATATATATATATATATATATATATATATATATATATATATATATATATATATATATATCATCATGTTCTTTCGGCTGTTCCCGTTAGGGGTCGCCACAGCAGATCACCTGTTTCCATTTCTTCCTGTCCTCTGCATCTTGCTCTGCCACACCAACCACCTGCATGTCCCCTCTCATCACATCCATAAACCTTATATTAGGCCTTCCTCTTTTCCTGTTACCTGGTAGCTTCATCCTTAGCATCCTTTTCCCAATATAATCAGCATCCGTCCTCAGCACATGTCCAAACCAACGTAATTGTGCCTCTCTGGCTTTGTCTCCAAACTTTCCAACCTGGGCTGACCCTCCAATATACTTATTCCTAATCCTGTCCACCCTCGTCACACCCGTGCAAATTTTAACATCTTTAATTCTGCCACATCCAGCTAAAACTCCTGCCTTTTTGTCAATGTCACTGTCTCCAACCCATATAATATAGCTGGTCTCACTACCCTCTTGTAGACCTTCCCTTTCACTCTTACAGGTACTCGTCTGTCACAAATCACTCCTGACACTTTTCTCCACCCACTCCATCCTGCTTGTACTCTCTTCCTCACCTCTCTTCCACACTCACCATTACTCTGAACTATTGACCCCAAGTATTTAAACTCATCCACCTTTGCCTCCTCTACTCCTTGCATCCTCACCATTCCTCTATCCTCCCTCTCATTCACACACATATATTCTGTCTTAGTCCTGCTAACCTTCATTCATCTTCTCTCTAGAGCATATCTCCATCTCTCCAGGGTCTCCTCCACCTGTTCCCTACTCTCACTACAGATCACAATGTCATCTGCAAACATCATAGTCCACGGGGACTCCTGTCTGATCTCATCTGTCAACCTGTCCATCACCATTGCAAATAAGAAAGGGCTCAGAGCTGATCCTTGATGTAACCCCACCTCCACCTTAAACTCATCCATCACTCCCACTGCAGACCTCACTGCTGTCACACTACACTCGTACACATCCTGTACCAGTCTTACATACTTTTCTGACACTCCTGACTTCCTCATACAATACCACAACTCCTCTCTAGGCACCCTGTCATATTCTTTGTCCAAGTCTACAAAAACACAATGCAACTCCTTCCAACATTCTCTGTACTTCTCCATCAACACTCTCAGAGCAAAGATCGCATCTGTAGTCCTCTTTCCTGGCATGAAACCATACTGCTGATCACTAATACTAATCATCACGTCCCTTCTTAGCCTTGCTTCCACTACTCTTTCCCATAACTTCATGCTGTGACTGATCAGTTTAATCCCTTTGTAGTTACTACAGCTCTGCACATCACCCTTATTCTTAAAAATCGGTACCAAAACACTTTTTCTTCATTCCTCAGGCATCCTCTCACTTTCCAAGATTTCATTAAACAATCTGGTTAAAAACTCCACTGCCATTTAACCTAAACACCTCCATGCTTTCACAGGTATGTCATCTGGGCCAACAGCCTTTCCATTCTTCATTATCTTCATAGCTATCCTTACTTCCTCCTTGCTAATCCATTGTGCTTCATGATTCACTATCCCTACATCATCCAACCTTCTCTCTCTCTCTCATTCTCTTCATTCATCAACCCCTCAAAGTACTCTTTCCATCTCCTCAACACACTCTCCTCGCTTGTGAGTATGTTTCCCTCACTATCCTTTATCAACTTTACCTGCTGCACATCTTTCCTAGCATGGTCCCTCTGTCTAGCCAATTGGTACAGGTCCTTTTCTCCCTCCTTAGTGTCCAACCTTTCATACAACTCTTCATATGCCTTATCCTTAGCCTTCGCCACCTCTCTCTTTGCCATGCACCTCATCTCCTTATACTCCTGTCTACTTTCTTCATCTCTCTGACAATCCCACTTCTTCTTTGCCAACCTCTTTCTCTGCATACTCTCCTGTACTTCCTCATTCCACCACCATGTCTCCTTGTCATCCATCCTCTGTCCAGATGTGATACCAAGCACCTTTCTAGCCGTCTCCCTTACTAGCTCTGCTGTAGTTACAAAGCTATTTGGTAACTCTTCACTGCCACCCAGTGCCTGCCTTAACTCATCCCTGAACTCCACCTCACAATTACCCTTTTTCAATTTCCACCACTTGATCCTTGGTGCTGCCCTTACACTCCTCCTCCTCTTCTTGATAACCAACATCATCCTACAAACCACTATCCTATGCTGCCTAACTACACTTTCTCCGGTCACCACTTTACAGTCTCCAATCTCCTTCAAACTGGCCCTCTTACATAAGATATAATCCACCTGTGTGCATCTTCATCCACTCTTGTATGTCACCCTATGCTCCTCCCTCTTGTTAAAATATGTATTCACCACAGCCATGTCCATCCTTTTTGCAAAATCCACTACCATCTGACCTTCTGCATTCCTTTGTTTAATACCATACCTACCCATCACTTCCTCATCCCCTCTGTTCCCTTCAACAACATGCCCATTGAAATCTGCTCCAATCACCACTCTCTCACCCTTGGGTACAGTCATCACCACTTCATCCAGTTCACTCCAAAGTTTTTCTTTCTCATCCAGTGCACACCCAACTTGTGGAGCATATGCACTAACAACATTCATCATTACACCATCAATTTCCATCTTCATAAACATCACTCTATCTGACACTCTTTTCACCTCCAAAACACTCTCAGCATACTGTTCCTTCATAATAACTCCTACGCCATTTCTCCTCCCATCCACACCATGATAAAAAATTTGAACCCACCTCCGATACACCTAGCCTTACTCCCCTTCCATCTGGTCTCTTGCACACACAATATACCAACCTTCCTTCTGTCCATCATATCAGCTAGCTCTCTCCCTATACCAGTCATACTGCCAACATTCAAAGTTCCGACCCTCACTACCAAGTCCTAGCCTTTCTCCTCTCTTCCTGCCTTCAGCCATGTCTTCCACCTCTTCTCCTCCTTCGGCCAACAGTAGCCCAATTTCCACCAGTACCCTGTAGGCTAACAGTACTGGTGGCAGTCGTTGTTAACCCGGGCCTCGACCGATCCGGTATAAAAATTTTTCTTGGTGTCTGCATGAAATGTTTTGGTGAAGTTTTATGCCGGATGCCCTAGAAATGCACTGGCTTGTGCATCCCCAGTGGCTGGGTTTTATATATATATATATATATATATATATATATATATATATATATATATATATATATATATATACACACACACACACACACACACACACACACACACACACACCCACAACATGCACACATATTTATCTATTTACTGATTAATTTCTTTATTATTAATTGTATTTATTTATTTATTATTTATTTATATATAAAATCAAACTGAGTTATTTAATGAAAAGGCTGACTGTGAAAGCAACACACAGACCAGGATTTTCTCCAAGAAAAAGGAGCTTCTTCAGTGTTGATTACTCTCTGTAATGTAAACCAGTTCATTAACTTGTTTGGTGGAAACATTTTTGATAATGTAAAAACAGACATTAAAAGAAAACAAATGAATTCTAAATCTATTTTATGTCAATCAGATGCTTTTGCTGAATCATCATCTTGTCAAATACTGATGTAGATTTCATACTGTCCCCAATGTCCAAAAAGACTTTTCCAGGTCCAAGTTCTATAAACAGGGTCAATGTAAGCACTGGAAGCCCAGGAATAGAGACAGTAATTATATCTAATTTATAGGAGATGTTAACCAAGATTTAAAGAATGAACATTTGTGTATCAACCTGATTGATTTTAGTATTAATGAAGCAACATAATCTTTGCTGAAAAAGGGATTCAGTTTTATTCCCAGTTCATTTGTGAATTTACTGAAGACATCTCAAAAAACAAACTAGTGAACCAAACACAGAACACAATCCAGGATGAAAAGACATTTTTACTAGTATTTTTGCTAGTGTTAACTAAATGGTGGGAAATATACAGAGAAGGAAAGAAAAAAAGTTTGAAAGGGACCGCGTCGACTACTCTAAGGGCTTAGCCTACCCCAAGCTATCTAATTCAGTTGTCCCACCTAATGATGAATTTTCATCCAATGAAATGCATGAAGATATGACTGACAATGGGTACAGTGCCTCACCTTTAGGGCAGGAGCTTCCGAGATGCTCGGAGAGGATAAGTTGTCAGCGTTTCAATGGGCAGAATCAGAACAACTCTCAGTGGAGATCTAACGGGGCATTTCAGAAACAACAACAGGGGAATACCAATACAACCTGGAACTATTAAATGACGTTCCCTGTTTAGAACTGAATGACTTTGAAGGTGAGAGTTTATGTATTATGAGTAATCAAAATCTACAACTATACTGACAAGTCATTTGATGAAAACATTGTGGAGCTTTTAAGTAGAGGCTCTAACTACATTCCTACTGCTAAAACTAATATTGCTGACTTGATTCTTGACTTAAAATTATTTGTGCGTAAGTTGAATTTCAAGTTAATATTTAAGGACAAGGAGGTTGAATTTGACTCTAATAAGGACAAGGAGGTTGAATTTGACACTAATGCCATTAGAAGAAGTAATATTTTAAACCCACCCTTAGTGTTGCCTTTAGTGATTTTTGAAAAGCTTTGTAAATTTGAGTTTAGAAACTTGCTTAATAACAGACACAAGAATGATTATGATAATTTAACCATTGCAGAAATGGAATTGTTAAAAAAAGTATGTATTGATAAATCCATAAGGGTCATGAAGCCTGATAAGGGTGGGGGGTAGTGTTAATGAGTTCTTTTGATTATTTGAACAAAATGTTGACGATGATCTTTATGAGAAAACCTCTATGAAGATGGTGAATATTTCATATGCCAGAATTGAATGGCTGCTACAGGATATGCTTGATCAGAATTAAATTACCTTAGATGAATGGTTATTTTTGTCAGTAAAATACCCCATTGTCCCTTCAATATTTGGGTTGTCTAAAATACACAAAAATTTAAGGGATCCACCTATGAGACCCATAGTGAATGCTAAAATTCACCCTATGGTGAAATATGTGGACATCAAACTGAAAAAAAAATACTTGAAGATGTTCCACATACTTGTAGGGACTCCTGGGATTTTCTCACTAAATTATCTAAGGTAAAATATAAGGATGACTTGATTTTTTGCACTGTAGATGTGGTTAGTTTATTTAATGTAATACCACATGAGGAGGGCTTGGACTGGTACCATGATTTCTTACTTGACATAGGGCTTTTGTCTAACAATGAGATCAATGTTTTGAATGTGTTGATGGAAATGGTGTTGAAACATAATTATGTTTTTATTGGTAGGCACTATTTCTTGCAGAAAAAGGGAGTTGCAATGGGTACAGCATGCACTTCCATTTTTGCCAACGTAGTAATGTTGCAATGGGAGAAAATATTCCTATTTGATAATTATGGGGAGACCCCACCTTGTGCCCTATGCATGCATTTTCTGGATGATATTTTTATTGTGTGGGAGAGGACTTTGGATGAATTGAAAGTTTTTCTTTATTACACTAACCAAACTACCAGCTTTTTTACTTTTATCTCTCAGAGGAGTTACCACAATGTTTCTTATTTAGATGTTAAAATTAAAAAGGACATATTTAATAAAAGACTAGTTAGTAATATTTATAGGAAATCTATGTTTTCAAACTGCCTTTTTCATTACAGTAGTTGCCACCCTGAGAATCAGAAATGAGGTATTATAAAGGGACAATTTGTACGTTTGACCAGGATTGTCTCAGAGGAGGAAACCTATTTGAGTGAATGTGAAACCTTGATTAATATGTTTCAAGACTTGGTCAAAAGTGTAAGACATGAGGTCACTAATAAGAGGCATAATGCTCTTTACCCCCCTTACTTAAATAGTGACATGAACATTTTGGATGCACACAATGAAGTAGTTGTATCGGATAAAAATGCCTGCAAACTAACCTTTATTACCACCTATTCCCAGGATTCTTCCCACATTTTTGAAATTTTAAAAAAGAATTGGTATATTTTTTCCTGTTTCCATGAGTTTCATAAACTATTGGGGAGGCATGAAAATGGTGTATAAGACAGGGAGGAACACTGAGGAGTTACTGGAAAATGGAGAGGGTGGTGACTTGAGTAGCACTTTTAGGAAAAAATGGTACAAGTAAATGTGGTTTGTGTAGTTCATGTAAGTATATTATTGAAAGTGAAGTTATTACTGTCAATGGGGGTTGTATTCAAGCAAAAACATTTTTTTTTGTAATTGCAACACCACTGGCATTGTTTATTTGGCCACCTGTAAACAATGTAAGGGGTTTATGTTGGAAAGACTCAGAGAAGATTCAAGGACCGAATATGTAAACACATTAATGATATAAGGAAAAATAACCCTAATAATGCACTTTACAAACATGTTGCTGAAAATTCTGGTCATGAATTTGATTTTATGTGTCTAGAAGTGATCAACAAAAATGTAAGAGGTGGCCCTTAGAGTGATATTATAGAGTATAAGGAGTTAAGGTGGCAAATTAGACTGAATGCTTGTGTGCCACCTGGACTCAATGAATCATTATCTTTTGCCAATATTCTTAAACTCCTTTCTTATGTTGTTTAATTCACATTTGGATATGTGGCTTGAATTGTTTTTAATGTAGTGCAACTTTTAGAAATTTGCATATGATTGTATGGTTTTAATTAGAATTAGTATTTTATTGTTTGTTTAGGTCATGTACATATTTTGAGGAAGGAGATGTCAGGTATTTAATTGGTTTTGTACAATGGTTAACTGTTTCTGAGGAAGCATTTTGTTATATTCAGATGTAAGCACTAAAACAAATTTATTAAATCTGGTTCACCTAATTGATGTGTGGTTTGCTTTCAACCTAGATTGTGTTCTGTCATTTGTGAATTTACAAGATTTGATACAGGACATCAAATCTTTTTATCTTCTTCTGAATTTAAAATATGGGTATCATTCTAGAAATAATGAACAGCGTTGGGAATTAGAAAAGAGTTTTGCTTTTAATAAATCTAGTTTTCAACCACCTTATTTTTAAACTTTTGAACAGTCATTATTGTATCATTTATACTTTAATCAGAGGGATATATTTTGACATTTTGTTGAAACCTTACATATGATGAGAAATTAGCTTTAAAATATTTGAAAACTCAACAAGCTATAATAGTGACTACTGTAGATAACAGTGTGGATGTGTCTTGTGGGACAAAAAAGACTATAAATTAGAGGCTTATAAACAGTTGAATGATTTGCAATCATATATATATATATATATATATATATATATATATATATATATATATATATATATATATATATATATATATATATATATATATATATATATATTTAGAACTGGTTCCAACTTCATCATGCTTTAGAATTTAGGTAGTATGGTGATGAATGATTTAATATTATGACTATCAAGTCAACCCTCTTATGGTTTATCAGCTACTTGCTCAACCTCCAACAAGTCGTGAGGTGGCAAAATGTACTATCTTCCTCCTTATCTATGTCAGAGTACCTCAGGGCTCTATTCTTGGTCCCCTTCTCTTCACCATATTTACAAATAATCTAAACAGTGACACTCATCATGCTACATAGTACAATATGCATATGACTCCTTCCTCATTTGCTATGCCCCATCCCTATCAAGTATTCTCACCAATACCCAACAATCCTTCCTCAGCATTGAAAAGTATCTCAGCAATTCACAACTCATCCTCAACCCTTCTAAAACTAAACAAATCATTTTCTCCAATGGTAAAAAATCCTTAGATTCAACTTCCTTATCTATTTTTTGTTCAAATAACACCTGCATCAAGCCTGTTGAATCTACAAAGCTTTTAGGTGTCACAGATGTCAAAGACCTCACATTTGACAACCATTTAGTACAGAATTAAGACCTTCCTAACTGCCCACACTAGGCTTGCCATCAGTAGGACTCATCTGCTTTCTATTCTTCTTTACGTCTCACCCATTTTTACAAATTAAGAAAATGTGACTTAATCAAACTTTAATCCTGTTACCATAAAGTGGCCAAATTTGCCAGTAACAAACCCATTAAAACCCATCATTGCACCATTACCAACTTGGTTGGAACTGCCCAATTTATTAAACTACAACTAATTAGTACTAACACACTCAATGATATTCCACCCAGAGGACTGTCCATCTATGAGCAAACTAGTTCAACCTTGTACTAGCAGTAAATCTTTAAGGTCTTCCTGCAAATTACTTCTGAAGGAAAGCAAGTCTAAAAAAAGTTATAGTGTTTTCCTTTACTCACACATAGTTGCCAAAATATGGAATAACATACCTCAACACATTCTCAACATTAATGACACCCCCAAATTCAAACAATTACTAAGAGAACACCCAACTAACAACTGGCTGTGCTCCTGCACAAAACCTGACTAAATCCCCACAAAGTCCCATTCCCATAACACTCTCTTTACCTACCTCCCTTTTATTCCTACTCTTACCTTCAGAAGTGTGTTTCTACCCATCTATCTTCCGTTCTTCTACCCTTAGCTCATTCCCCCTTTTCCTAAAGCCTACCAAAGTTAACTATACCAATTTTATACCTACCTCTCTTAACTATACCAATTTTATACCTACCTCTCTTAACTATACCGATTCTATACCTAGCTCTTTACTTCCTTTTAGTTAAGGTACGTACTGCATGAATCTTTGTGACAAAAATGTGTATTATCCATATTCTGACACAGTTTATAATTTGTACCTTACGAATTTATAATTTGTACCATGTTTGTGTTGTTTGAGGCATTGTAATTTGTTGTACTGTTGGAGCTTTTCTCCCCAGGCTTCCACTGAAAATGGGCCAAACTTAGCTCAGTCGGACACTCCTGGTAAACAAATGTAAGTAAATAAAATAATAAATAAATAAATATCAATGGAGGTTAAAAATCAACTTTTGGTTAAATATCCAATCAGTAAAAGGTTCTGCTTACTGTCTAAAGTTCAGAAAAAGGTTATGCCCATTCCAGGTTGACTGGTTGTTTCTGCGATGGGTTCATTTACTTACCACATCTCAGAATTTTTAGCATTTTATTTGAAACCCCTTCTGGTCCATGTTAGAGCTTGTTTGCTTGTTATACTGGGGGGTTTCTTTTTTGCATTTTTTTATTAATGGTGGATATTAAATTATCAAAATACAATTGGTTATGCTCTCTGGATATTGAATGTCTATATGCTTCTAAACCTCATTCCAAGTGAATAGAGGTTATGAAATGCTGGTTAGATGAGTGGATTGTATATTACTCAATTTAATATTTGTTTGCTAATTTAACATCTATAGTGTTGGAAATAAATGTCCCACATTTTGAAGGGATTTTTTTTTTTTGTGCTGTGTTAGATGCTACATCTGCCGTATTTATGTGGATTTGTATGTTGGTTGTCATAAATTCTTGTTTATTTATGACCCTGTTCACAATAGCTTTGGTTCACGTCTGGTAATATGGCAACTTTTTTGGATGATCTGTGAGTGATGATGTGTGGGTCTTTTTAGAAGGAAATGTTGAAGAATTTAAACAACTTAATTATTATTTCAATGAAAATGAGATGGGCCTCAGGTTTACAGCTAAATGCCATTTATTCAACAATGAGTTTTTGGGTGCCTCTGTGACAAAGTTATTGGATGGTACAATAAGTACCACTTTATATTGTGAGTCCTTTAGCAGGAATTCTTTGCTAGATCCATCCAGTTGTCATTCTCTTTTTATAATGAAAAATGCACATTTGCAGATGCTTATAGTTAGATGTATTTGCAGTAATGCTCAGCAATAGAGTATACAGGCATCCAATATGCGTGATAGTTTTTTATGAGGGCTTAAAACTACACAAGTATTACAGAGACTAGAAATAGAACCAATGCCAAATCTAGATCAAGTTAATTGCAATATAAGAACAAATGAAGGTTGATTTGTGTTGGATCATTGTGGTTTGTCACCATGTATGGTAGCAATTTCTTCAAGACTAAAGGAGTTATTGATAAATATTGGCATATCTTATGTGGTGACTTTTTTAATACCAAAGTACTACAGAATTATCTCTAGACTTATATGAAGGGGAAAGCTATTTGGAGCCATTTATCATGCTAAAAAATCCATATATTGATATTCCACGACAGGTTTATCTGGAGCCAAAAACAGATGTTTGTTTTCCTTCTGGTAATTGTGCATTTTTTTAAATACATTATGAGAATAAAATCATTTTCTTCACCAATACCAATAAGGGTTTTGAAATATGTTAACTTATTACATGTTCTGCAAACTGGGTGATTTATTTGGCCACTTGTAAATGTGGAGCTTTCTATGTGGGGTAGTCTTCAGGTCCATTTAACCAACGTCTATCTATTTGTTTTCATTTCTCCAAATCTTTTGGGTTTCTAACACCATGACAGGAATAGACCCCATTCCTAAGTCAAAGTATGGTTAAAGTTTATGAAATTAGTATTGTTTTAATCTTTGATGTCAGCCAAAAGTGTTCTTCAAAGCACATGTAATGTGCCCAGTAATGACTCCTTCTGAAATTTGTATGGAGTTACATGTATTGGTTGTTGTTGTTGTGTCTTTCGGCTTTTTCCGGTTCGGGGTGGCCACAGCGGAACTCTGGTCCGCTAATCATTGGTGGTTGATTTTTACGTGCCGAGTTACCAGCCCTGACGCACAACCTTCAACGAAGGTACGCCCATTCATGCATGTCTCCATGCAGAAGGCGCTCTAGCTGAGAATCGAACCGGACAGCGACTTACTGTGAGGTGAGAATGCTACCGCAGCACCACCACCGCTGGTAGTTACATGTATTGGTAATATAGCTAAATATGATTATAGATTCTTTTTTTATAAGATTTGTTGCTCCTACTACTATTGGAACTGTCTAGGTATCTTTCTTCCACATTGCTCTCATTTCTGCCTGCAAATCTTGATATTTTATGACTTTGTGTCTCTCTGTACACAAGGCACTGTAGTCACTGGGTGTAACAATTTCAATGAAAAATGCTACTTTTGTCTTCTTTTCATGGACCACTACATCTGTTTTTCTCACATCTATCTTTTGAACTGTTGATAATGGGTGATCCCATGTGATGTAGACTTCATCATTTTCTATTATGCTTTGCGGCTAATGTTTCCAATGTTTTTCATATACTTCAATACCATAATGTTTGCACAATCCCCAGTGCAACAGTCTTGTCATATTATTATGCCTTTCAGTATACAATCCTTCTGCCATTATTATGTCATAACCAGCAACAAGGTGTGTGACTGTTTTCAATTCTGTTTTACAAAACCTACATTTATCTGTTTCTCCCACATGTTTGATGAACTTTGCAAACCAAAATGTATGTAGCCCACTATCTTGCCCCACCAATATTAACCTTTCATCTTTTGGTTTGAATTCACTTGTTGTTAATCATTCCTGCATTTGATCCTGAGCAACATGAGTTTCTTCCAGAAGTTTTCTATACTTGCAACTATACTTATACATTTTCACTTTTTTGCCTTCTCATCTGATCCTTCACCTTATATTCTTTGTTTTGTTTTTTGGCATATTCAGTTGCTGCCTGATTTTTATCTACTTCTGGTCTGATTTCCATTCCTGCTTGACGTCAATATAGGATCATAGGTGTGTGCTAGGCTAATGGCCCTTGAGCCTTTACAAGCCTAGCCCATAGAATTTCCCTGTCACCATGCCACCCAACCTTAGTTCCCAGTACCTCTGCCAAGTAGAGCCACTGGAGTGATCCCCGGGGTGAATTTTCTATTTCCCATCCACTCATCAAGATTTCTCTTGAAAAGGGCCAGTGAGGTGCTCTGTTTGATTTGTATGGGAAGTCTATTCCATAGCATGGGCAGTCTCTGTGTTATGAACCTGTCCCTCCAGCTTGTTCTGTTGATTATGGTAATGCAGTTGAGGTCTCTGGAGCATGTGGTGTGGAGGGATTGGGATTTCTTTAGATGTTGCATTTCTAATAGAGCTGGGTCAGACAAGGCTTTGTAAGTCAAGCAGAGATTGCCTCTAAGTAGGCAATATGAGACAGAGAATAGTTGGAGTTTTTGAGTCTGTCCATATAGGACAAGTGTTTAAGGCCTAGGATCCTCTTTGTGAGGTACTTTTTCAGCCTCACCATTTGCTGCAGGTGTCTAGTGAGGTACATGCCAAATGGGGCATTGCACTCAATGATTGGCCTAATGAGGGAAGAGTAGAAGGAGACAAAGACCTCTTTCTTCCTGGATGCAAAACCCTTAGTAATGAGATATGCCACATAGAAGGACTTAATGGCCACAGTGGCAATGTGGTGGTCAAAAATGAGATTGCTGTCAACCTCTGTTCCTATATCTCTTATAACACCTTCTGTATTCACTGGACTGCCATCGATGTGGTAATTCATGGGAACCAGGTTTTTCCCAAAGGGGATGAGGACACATTTTTTTAGCATTGAGCTTAAGGTCATAGTTCTGACACCAGTCTTTGGTCTCAGTGAGGCCTTTCTGTAGGATGTCATCACTTGGGGAGTTAATGATAGCTCCCAACCTGCACTCCCAACCTGCAATCATCTCCAGACTTTGTCAGCCAGAGTCCCTTATGTTGGCCTGGACTTCAGAGAAGTAGATACCAAACAGGACAGGACCCAGGACCAAATCCTTTGGAACTCCACTCACGACAGGTCAGTAGTCTGACTTGGAGTCAGCTACTTTCTCACTGTGGGTTCTGTGATCCAGTTTGCAACCCACCTAGTGATATAGGGGTTAATGCCTAGCTTAGTGAATTTTTCTGTGATTCCTGAGTGGGGAATGGTATCAAAGGCCTTGGCCAGATCAAGGTAGGCTGTATGAACCACCTTGCCTTCATCCACAGCTCTCATGACTAACTCAAAGAAGTCCAGGTTGAGCAGCAATGATCTACCCTTCACAAAACCAAACTGTGTGGGATCCAGAGTTTGGAGATTCCCTATATCCTTGTTTATTAGGTCCATGATGATGTGTTCCATAGCTTTGCATATCAGACTCATTAGGCTAATGGGGCGACAGTACCCAGGGTCTGTAGTTGCTCCTGCTAGGCTAAGCAGGGAAGTCATCTTAGATTTATTCCACTTATGTTTAAAAACTTTCACTACATTTGGGTCTTGTGAGATCAGCAGATATGTGTGCAGTCCCACAATTGCAGATCTATACATGTAATCAATTGCAAGGAGGCCCAAACCTCCATTGGAACGGGGAATATATAATCTTGGTATGCAGTGATTTTTATAAATCTTTGATGAGCATGAAGCATCCTTCTTGTTTTCCTGTCTAATCTCTCCATCTTATCTTAATCTCTACCCATCTTAGTGATTTAAAGTGTTTTTAAGAAAGCATTTCATTAATACAACATCATACGCAAGCATTTTTTTTGTTGGAACTGATAAGGTAAATTCAAATTTACCTTATCAGTAAAAAATGATAAACTGTGCCTTTTACATAATAAAGAAAAAAGATGGATTTTAAATTTGGGAGGCGTTTATGGTATTGGTTTAACTGAGATGGTTTGATAGTTTATTTAAAAACATATGTTATGATGAATTAAGGGGGGGTGATTATTATATTTAATACATATTTCTTAAAAAAAATCGTTAGCAGGATTTGACCTTGTTTATATTGGTATGACACTGATTCTTTATTACTGTTTCCTCAATTACATACATTGGCTGCAGTAAATTTTTGGGTCAGTTGATGGCAGTATATACAAGGACAACTATGAGTTGGATGTGAAAAAAAATGACACTAAAAATGCAGTAAATAAACATGGACAGCATTTGAAAAAAATGTTTTCACTCCTAAAAAGGGGAGTTATAAATGCCGGCGGTGGCAGCTGGAAAACTAGACTTGAATGCACATAATTAGTTTGACCGTTTTAAACACAAACACCAAGTTTGGTTGAAATTTCAGCATTATTATCAACAGTGTATAGGTTCATAGGTGTGTACTAGACTAATGGCCCTGGAGCCTTTACAACCATAGCCCAAAAAAAAATGCCCAAGCAAAGTGCCACCCAATGTTAGTTCACATTGCCCATATCCAGTAGTGCAACTGGAATGATCCTTGGAGTGAACCTTCTGTTACCCATCCATTCATCAAGAAGAGGGCCAGTGAGATGCTCTGTTTGATATAAATGGGAAGCTTATTCAAGAGTATGGGCAGTCTTTGGGAGATGAACCTGTCCCTCCATCATGTTCTGTTAATTGTGGTAATGAGTTTGTGATCTCTGGAGGGTGTGGCACAGGGGGATTGGGATTTCTTTAGGTGTAGCATGTCAAGTAGGGCTGGGTCAGACATGGCTTTGTAAGTCAAGCAGAGATCACCTCTAAGTAGACTATAAGAAACTGAGAACAGCTGAAGTTTCTTGAGTCTGTCCATGTAGGACATGTGTTTAAGGCCTAGGATTCTTTTTGTGACATACTTTTGTGGCCACTCCAGCTGTTGTAGGTGTCTGGTCAGGTACATGCCAAATGGGGCATTATATTCAATGGCTGGTCTAATGAGGAACGAGTAGAGAGGGATAATGACCTCTTTCTTCCTGGATGGAAACCTTTGGTTATAAGATGTGCCACGCAGAAGGACTTTCTGACCACAGAGGCAATGTGTTGATTGAAGGTGAGGTGGCTGTCGACCTGGGTGCCCAGATCTCTTATGGCCCCTTCAGTGTTCAGTGGGCTCCCATCAACATGGTAATTCATGGGAACTGAGTTTTTTCCAAAGTGGGGTGATAACGCATTTTTTGGCGTTAAGTTTCAGGCCATGGTTCTGAGACCAGTCATTGGTCTCAGAGATTCTCTTTTGTAGGATGTCTGCATCACTTGGGGAGTTGATAATGACACCTAGCATGCAATCATCAGTGAACTTCATCAGCCAAAGTCCTTCTGTGTTGGCCTGGACTTCTGAGAAGTAGATGCCAAACAGGAGGGGGCCCAGGACCGAGCCCTGTGGGACTCCACTCATGACTGATCAACAGTCTAACTTGGACTGCGCAACTTTCACTCTGTGAGTCCTATCTGTGAGCTAATTTGCAACCCACCTAGTGATGTAAGGATTGATGCCTAGTTTGGTGAGTTTCTCAATGGTACCTATGTGGGGAATGATATCAAAGACCTTGGCCAGGTTGAGGTAGGCTGTATGCACTGCCTTAGCCTCATCCACAGCCTTGGTGACTGCCTCAAAGAAGTCAACTAGGTTCAGCAGGCAGGCTCTCCCCTTGATAAAGCCAAACTGTGTGGGGTCAAGAGTTTGGAGATTGCCTATATCTTTGTTAAGCAGGTCCATGATGATGCACTCCATAGTTTTCCATACCTGGCTTGTCAGGCTAATGGGGCAATAGTTCCCAGGGTCTGTAGTTGCTCTTCCTTTATGGAGCGGGATGAATGTAGCAGTGTGCCATTCATTGGGGCATAGCCTGAGGTAAGGCTGTGATTGAACAGGGCACACAGATGTGGTACCAGTTCATTTTGTAACTCATGTAGGATGCAGCCGGGGATATCATCAGGTCCCATGGATGCTGTATTCTTGGTTTTGGATAATGCAGCTTTTACCTTTGTTGCAGAAATGGCGGGTACCAGTCTTTCATCTGGTATTGTGATAGGGCCCTTGGGGGGTGAGAAAGGGGTAAAGTTGACATTGAATCTGTCGGCCAGTTTGTTGGCTATATCTGTTGGCTAAGTATAAGAGGTGCCATTGTGCAATAACTCAGAGCAAATCTTGGTATTGCCTTTGAGGTTTTTGATATAGCTATAGAAGACTTTGCGGTTGTTTTTGGTGTCAGACACAATTCTGCCTTCATAGCTGGCTTTAGATGATTTGATAAGGGATCTCAGCTTTTTGTTGAGACTGATAAGGGAGGTTTTCCAGTCTTGTGACTTAATTTTTTCTGCAACAGTTTCTTCCTTCTGTTGTAGAGTTTATTGATGGCTGGGGACTGCCAGATTAACTTTCTTTTTTTGGAGGAGATCATCGTAGTTCTATTTGGTATGCAAGGTCCATGCATTTGTGTAATGCTCATACAGTGCATTGGTGGATGATTCAACAGTCATGCAGCTATTTTCCATTGCCATGGGTGCTGAGAAGTTAGCCACCTCTGCTTTTAGGAGCTCAAAGTTGGCTTTAGAGAAGTTTTTCAGGGTGTTCACCTCAGCTGGGAGTGGGGGGGTGAGGTGGAGATTTCCATGGTGATCAGTTTGTGGTAAGATTGAACCAGGGAGGAACTGACTAGAGGTGTGGAGCAATGTTCTCCCATGTTGTTGGTAACCAGGTCAAGGATGTTGCTTCCTCTAGTGGGTGTCAGAATGAGCTGGTCCAGGGCACTGGAATTGAAGAATTCCAGAAAGCATTGGGCCTGTACATTGGTACTTGAACAGTTTTTCCAGCTGATGGAAGGGTAGTAGAAGTCACCCTGTATGAGAGTATTGGGTTGAACCATGATAGATTCCAGGGTGCTTAGGATGTTGGCATGTGAGTCTAGGGACATGTTTGGGTTTTGTAGCAGGCTATGACTAGTATTGCCATCTTACCCAGTGTTAGTTGTACCTAAAGTATCTCGGATGCATCATTCTGGGCTACCAGTCTAGAGGTGTACATATCCTTTAAGAATATGGAGACACCACCACCTTTGGAGCTTCCGTCTGCATTCTGGGTCCAAAAGGTATGGAATGAGTTGTAGCCTGGGAGCGTGGAGGTGCTTTCTGCCTTTTTAAACCAGGTCTCCATTACAGCACAGATGTTGACATTCTCGATTTTGAGGAGAGCTTCGAGCGAGTGCATCTTGAGATTTAGACTTCTAGCATTGAGCAGCATGGCCCTCAGATTGCATTTGTTTGTAGCTGTCAAGGTGGAATTTTTGTCTTTGGAGCACTGCCTAAAAAAGGCATTATAGGGGTGACAAGAATCTTAGCAAGTACCCGGAATCCCAGGGGAGACAGATACAGGCCGTCTCTAGCAAAGCATCAAGGTCTGTCGATCATGTCATCCCAAGCAAACAGATACTGGATCCCTTTAGAATGATACTAGAAACTTAGCCAATTGCTGAAGTCAATCATTTTCTGTTTGTACTGTGGTATCATTCTGGGTGACGGTAGAATACTGCTCAGGGCTAGGGTCATACCTGCCTGGGCCACATAATCTGAGAGTTCCATCACATCTCTTTTCATGTAGTCCAGGGAGGTATGTCTCAGGTCATTCACCGCAACATGGACAATGACCGAGTCATATTTGTACTTGTGGAGTGACCTGAGTGCATGTGTTATGTGGCAGATCCTGGCACCTGATAGACGACTGACTGTTACCTTCTCTTTATTCATCCTAGTGAGTGGGGCATCAGTGTGCCTCACAATTGAGTCTCCTATGATTAGTACATTGGGAAAAAGTGTTTTGCCTTAAGAGCTTGGTTTTAGGGGCACACTGTGGTGTTGAGCTATGTGTTCTGGGGTTGGTATTGTGTTGTGGAGGTCGACTGCATTTCTGTCTCTGGGGTCTTTGTTGTTTGGGTACATTTTTATTGAGAGCCTCCACAAAGGTGGATGGATGGTTTGTGTTTTTATGTGTGGGTTGTAATGGTTGGTGTTTTGGAGGGCTGTGTGTTCTATGTATTGAGTTGCAGGTGTTGACCTTCCCCTCTTGACCAGATAGTCTGGTCTTAGCTGAAGAGTGCACTACTTCCATTTTGGTGATATAAGTGCATCTCTCACAGGTATGAGTGTTGGGAGGTAAGAGGAGAGGGTTGTCTGTGTACATTTGACAGTTGCCACATTGTCTCAAAATGTCCAAATGCAGCAGGTTAACAGTAGAAAGCAGAGGAAATTGCCATACAATCATACCAGGAGGGGTGGTGCTGATACTGCATAGGAACAGCTAGTGCTGATAGCACCTAAGTGTGCAACAATAAATGCTACTAAAGCCTGTTAATGTGCTAGCCAATTAAACTAATTAAAGTGCAAGAAGCAAAAGAACAAGCTCGTTCTAAAGGGAAAATTGAAGAGCAAACTTTCTGGAACCGGTAATAGTTTACCTCAGCTGAGTGCTGCAGCACGGTGCACAAACACATGCTTTTAATACAGAAAGTTGAAAAGGATGGAAAAATTCCCAAACAGCCAATAAACTACAATTTCTGGACCAGAAACCACTCCTCTTGTGGTAGATAGACTATCTAGTGCTTACCACTCCCACTGATAAGCTAGAAGTCTTCCCTCCAACACAGAAAGGGCTGGGGGGGCTCAGAAACTTGCAAAACAGTCCTGGATACAGCAATTCTGTATCTGGACTAGACTAGTTACAGGAAAGGTGGGAAACAAGCTTAGAACTTTTTTTTGGCAAAAAAGCAGTTAGAACAGTAGCAAAAAATACTTTAAATACAGGACAAGTTAGCACATTTGAGTGTGTAGCAATATTAAGGCAATTACAGTTTAAATAAATGCAGATACATTAAAAATGACATAAAACAAGTGCAGAGAGCAGTAAATTATGAAAATATCAAAATGCAGGAACTTAGAGTATCTCTTTTCTCCTTCTTGTTGCTCTTGTAGTCTACAGGATGCCAAAACTGGATCCGTGGAGCTTAAACAAGTGCAAACCTACGTAAACACAGGCTTTTAAACCAGAAAGTTGAAAGAGATAGAAAAACTACCTAAACAGCCAATAAATTACAATTTCTGGGCCAGAAACCATTCCTCTTGCGGTTGATAGGCAACCTAGTGCTTTCGCCTCCCACTGATAAGCTAGAGGGCTTGCCTGCAACACAGAAACATCTGGGGGGGGCTCAGAAACTTACAAAATAGTTCTGGATACAGAAAGTCTGCATTTGGACTAGACTAGTTACAGGAAAGGTGGGAAACAAGCTTAGATCTTTTTTTTTTTTTTTTTGTGCAGAAAAGTAGTTAAAACAATAGCAAAAACACTTTAAATACAGTACAAGCTAATACACTTGAGTGTTTAGCAATATTAAAGCAAACATAGTTTAAATAAATGCAGATAAATTAAAAATAACAAAAAACAATGCAGAGAGCAGTAAATTATGAACAAATCAAAATGAAGGTGCTTGGAGTAACTCTTTCTCCTTCCTGTTGCTCTTGTAGTCTGCAGGATGCCAAAGCTGGATCCATGGAGCTTAAACAAATGCAAACCTGGGCTTTTAAAACAGAAAGTTGAAAGGGATGGAAAAACTGCCCAACGGCTAATAAACTACTCCTCTTGTGGTAGTCTATCTAATCAATAAAAAAGGGGCTGTTGTTATGGATACAAACTTTTCCACTTGGTTGATATGGGCATCCTGAGGAAATGTAGAAATTGCCTCACGTTTATTGATAGCCAGTGAATTCTCAAACAAACTGATATGGTATGAGACAGGTGTATTTACACAATGTCACTGAAGGCAAACATCTCACATAAAAGCATTCCTAATGTCAATAATGTTGTCAGTAGTAGACATTCTGCATCCATCACACGCAGTTCAAAACAGACACATAGACCCACATATGCTGAGATACTTAAATGTAACCTTCCCAAGCCCCAGAAACCTCTTAGAAAAAAAGTATACATAACATATACCCCAGCAGCTCCAAATGCACTCTTTCAAAACAAAATTCATGTCAGCACATACAATCCCATCTCATGGAGCCTCTACTTCTAAGCCTGTAAGGTAAGCCACCAAACAGTCCAACATTCTGGTTATTGGAGACTCCATTGTGACACACTAATGGCCCCGTTGTCAGGCTCAGTAAGGAAAAAGTCACAGTCAGTTGCTTATCAGAGGCCAGGATACACCACATTATGCATGCACTCAAGCTATTGGACCACAACCACCAGTATGACTGAGTCATAGTACATATGGGTGTAAATAACTTGAGATGTACTTCCCTAGACTATATGAAGTGAGGCATTATGGAGCTGTCAGAATGCATGTCCCAGACTGGTATGAGCAATGATCAGCATTTTACCTTCTTCAAAGATGATGACACATATGAACAGAAAATGACTGACCTAAGTAATTGGATTAGGTTCTGGTGTCATTCTATGGGGGTGCAATATTTGTCAGCATGGAAGGAGATAGTCAACAGGCCACCTTCCTTTGCTAGGGATGGTCTGCATCTCTCCTCTCTAGACTTTTGAATATTAGTTAAAACACTGACCTCCCTCACAGAGCCTTTTTAGGCAATGCCAAACTAAAAGTACTTCTGACATAGCAAATCGAAACCAAGAAAATGTAATGCTGTTATTGCACAGTGGTAGGAGCCTAAACAAAAAACTCCACTCTGCATGCTCTCCTCACTGTAGCAAATGCTGATGTGTGTGCAGTCACTGAGACATGGTTTAAAGCCACAAACAGCACACAGACAGTGCAAGGTTATAATGCCTTACACACATTTAGACCAGCTACTACACAGACAGGGAATAAAGTTGGAGGTGTCTTGATTTATATCAAAAATAAATATACCTCAAGGCAGGTCAGACAGGACAATGCACATGAGCTTCTCCACATTCAAATCACCATAGGCAAAATTTCATACAAGTTCCTTGCAAGCTATAAGCCCCCCTTCTATGACCCAGGAAACCCATACCATGTATTTTAAACTTATTGGAAACACTCACCATCCAAGTCAATGCCGTACTCATGGGTGACTTTTATTAGCCCACTATTAACTGAGAGCCATAAAAGTCACCAAACATACAAGCTCAGACATTCCTGGATTTTGTAAACACAAACTCTCTGGGTCAAATTGTTAATACACCGACCAGGGGTGCAAACGTACTGGATCTGATTCTCACTAATATGGGAAAGTGCTGCACACTCCTTAGGGTAATGTCTTCTCTGATATGGTCAGATGACAAAATGTTCCCTTTTGAAGTTAAAATAAAATCTGGAACCCCAGCTGACCCTGGAATAAATATTCAGGAACTACTCTAAGTCTAACTTCTTACTATTAAGTGATAACTTGGAAAAATATCAAGCCCCTACAAACATTGAGAACACTGCTGCCTACATGGAATTGTTCAGAGAAACTTTATACAAGTATGTTTATAGCTGCATAGAAGCAGCTACAGCCACCCAAAAGAAGTACAGAAATAACTCAAAAAACAAGCCACCCTGGTGGAATCACAAAATCAATAGGCTGTATAACAAGGAAGAAAATCATGGCAAAAATGAGGAAATATAGTGCCCAGCAGGATAAAAAGCATACTCATCAAACCAAATAAAAACTCTGGGGACAAATAAATTCTAGCAAAGTCAAATGTGAGGTAAATTTATCTTTCCAGGCCAAGGGCAACCACAAGCATTATCTAGCTATGTCTGCAAGTTCAAAGACAATACATAGTTGTGTGCTGAACTCATTGTTAATGGAGCCACCTATACTGTGCCAGAAGACAGAGCAAACCTTCTGGCCAACAAATTCAGTTCAGCCTTTACCCCTGTATTCCTCTCAACCTTCCATCAGGAAATACCATCAAATGCAACTACTATCACCAGGGAACAGGTCTTTAATGCTCTTTCTAGGGCCAAGAACACTGCATCAGTGGGCCCAGACAATATCCCAGAATAATGTTTAAATAGCATGAAACATGGCCTATCAGGCCATACTGACTTGCTGTTTAACTGTAGCCTCCAAACAGGCTTTGTGCCTCATGAATGGAGAACAGCAACAGTAATCCCACTACACAAAGGTTGTCCATCTATAGACCCTTGAAACTACAGTCTCATAGGCACAGCCATAGAAGGAATTATCATGGAAATGATCAGTAATGACATAGGGAACCTACAGTCTTTGGACCCAGTCCAATTTGTCTTCATCAAGGGAAGGTCATGCCATCTCAACCTGGTGGACTTCTTTGAGAAGGTCACAAATACAATGGATGAGGGCAAAATGGATCACACTGCCTACCTTGACCTGGCCAATGCATTTAACACAATACCCTACTCATGCATTGTTGAAAAACTCAAGAGGTTAGTATAAACATGTATTTTATCTGGTGGATAGCCAGCTGGCTCATGGGCAGGACACATGAACTTACAATTGGGAGGCCACCTGTACAAAAATGCCAGTCACAAGTAGAGTCCCTCAGGGGTCGCTCCTGGGACTAATCCTTTTTGGCATTTAGTTTTCTGAAATCAAGGCCAACATCAATGGCTTCTGACTGAATAAATTTGCAGATGTCTGCAAATTAGAAGCAGTCATAGAATCTCCCACCAACATAAATGTTCTCCAGGAAAGGTCAACACAGGCAAATAACTGGTGTCAGAACCATGGTCTAAAACTCATCTCCAAGAAATGCATAATAGTATCCTTCATGAAGTGATCCATCCCTGGTAACTATCATACTGACAACAAACCCTGAAGACCTCAACCAGTAGTCACACACCATTAAGGAAACCACAGTAAAAAATTTCTCAAAAGCCAACTTCATGCTTAAGACAGAAGTGGCGAACTTCATGACACCCATGCAGATGGACAATACAGTTACGACTGCTGAATCCTACACAAATGCACTCTATAAGCACTTACACGAGTGCATGGATCATGCTATCCCAAACAGTACCAAGATGCTATCCTCCAAAAAAAGGAAGCCGATCTGGTAGTCCCCTGCCATAAACAAACTCCACAACAGAAGGAAGAAACTGTTGTAAAAGAGAGTAAAATCTCATGAGTGGAGGAGCTCCCTGGTAAGCCTCAGTAAGAAGCTGAGATCCCTTATAAGATCCTCCAAAGCTAGCTACAAAGACAAAATCACCACTGATTCTAAGAGCAACCACAAAGCATTCTATAGCTATGTCAAGAATCTCAATGGCAACACCCAAATCTGCTCTGAGTTACAGCACAACGGCACGAAAATTACAGAACCAACTGATATTGCCAACATCCTGGCAGATAGGTTCAGTGCTAACTTTACCCCCGTCTCACCTCCTAAAGGGCCCATATCTATACAAGAAGAATGCAGAGTCCCTGTAATCACATCTATGCAGGTAAAAGCTGCACTCTCTAAAACCAAAAACACAGCATCCATGGGATGTGACAACATCCTAGGCTGCGTTTTACATGAACTTCAGAATGAACTGGCTCCCTAACTAAGCACCATGTTCAATCATAGTCTCACATCAGGCTTTGTGCCCACTGAATGGTGCACAGCAACATTTATCCCACTCCAAAAAGGGGGAGCCACCACTGATCCTGGGAACTATTGCCCTATTAGCCTGATGAGCCTTGTCTGCAAAGCCATGGAATGTATCATCATGGAACTCATAAACAAAGACATTGGAAACCTCCAAACTCTGGACTCCACCCAGTTCGGGTTTGTGAAAGGCAGATCATGCCTTCTGAACCTGATCGACTTCTTTGAGGCAGTCACCAAAGTCATAGACAAGGGTAAGGTGGTTCACACAGCTTATCTTGACCTTGCCAAGGCTTTCAACACCATCCCCCATTTTGGAATTATAGCTAAACTCACTAAACTAGGTATAAATCCCTATGTCACAAGATAGTTTGCCAACTGGCTCACTGATAGAACCCACACCGTAAAAGTTGCAGACTCCAAATCTGACTTCAAACCAGTGACAAGTGGAGTACCACAGGGTTCAGTCCTGGGACGTCTCCTGTTTGGTATCTACTTCTATGAAGTATAGGCTAACACAGAAGGCCTCTGGCTAATGAAGTTTGCTGATGACTGCAAACAAAGAGCCATAGTCGAGTCCTCAAATGATGTGGACATCCAACAGAAGGGCCTCACTGAGACAGGTGCCTGGTGTCAGAGGCATGGCCTTAAGCTCAATGCCAAAAAGTGCATTGTCATCCCCTTTGGTAAAAACTCTGTACCCATGAACTACGACATAAACAGCAGTCTGCTTAATGCCAAATGTGTGATAAGAGACCTTGGGACCCAGGTGGACAGTAGTCTCTCCTTTGATAATCATATCACCACAGTAGTCAGGAAATCCTTCTATGTGGCACACCTCATCAGAAAAAGGTTCTCATCCAGGAAAAAAAAGGGCACTGTTCCCCTGTGCTCGGCACTCATTAGACCCATTATAGAGTACAATGCCCCTTTTGAAATGTACCTCACAAGACATCTGCAGCAGCTGTAAAGGCCACAGAAGTACCTCACAAAGAGGATTACTGGCCTCAAACAGATGCCCTACACTGACCATCTCAAAAAACTCCATCTTTACTCTGTAGCATATTGCCTACTCTGATAAGATCTCTGTTTAACATATAAAGCTATGTTAAACCCAGAGCTGTTGGACATGCTACACCTAAAGAAATCCCAATCCCTCTGAGCTACATGCTATAGGGACATAAACCTTGTCTCCACAATAAACAGGACATGCTGGAGAGATAGAGTCCTGTCCCAGAGACTTCTTATACTCTGGAACAAGCTACCCATCTATGTCAAGCAAAATTCTTCATTAGCACTCTTCAAGAAAAATCCTGATGAGTGGATGGGAAATAGGAAATACACCTCAGGGGTCACTTCTGTGGCTCTGCTCGACATGGGCACAGGAAATTAACTTTCTTGGCTGGCGTAAGCCATGGAACCTTGTTGGCTAGCCTTACTTAGGCCCTTGGGCCAATAGCCTAGTAACTTCCTATGAAACACATACAAGGTAATCTAGCCTTTGACCAAGTGTCTACAGTAGTGAGAACATAATTCTAGGTTGTGCAACTTATAAAGAAAGGTATGACATTTAGGTCTAAGGAAGTTATTGTTCTGCTGTATTCGTTATTCATTAGACCTATCATTGAGTATAATGCCCCCTTTGGTGTATACCTAGTAAGGTACATCCAACAATTGGAATATCCACAAAAGCTCCTTACTAAAAGAATACTGGGCATAAATAACATGTCCTATGCGGACTGCCTCAAGGTCCTGTCCCTGTATTCTGTCTCTCACAGGCTGTTGAGGGGAGATCTATACTTGGCATACAAAATATTGTCAGATCTTGCTCTCATGGAATTCCTGCATATCCACAAAAGTAACAGCACCCAAATTACCCATTCTGATGACTTAAACACTGTCTGTGATATAAATAGAACCTGCTGGAGAGACATGTATGTATCCAAGAGACTACCCCTTCTCTGAAACAGGCTCCCCATCCAAACGTCAGAGCAGAGTTCCTCCCTAACCTAATTCAACTGTAACTTGGACAACTGGATGGAGAACAGGAAATTCATCCTTCTCTAATGGACACAGGCAGCCTGTAAATTGTTCTTCTCCCAGGCCCCTGGTTACACTTATCAAGAGTACGAGAACTTCTCAGTGATTTGGGATAAAAGAATATGCTTAAAAATGTCCTTGTGGTTGCTAGCTTAGTAAACACCTATGAACCCATCCACCAAGCCACTTTCTAGAAGTTGGTAAATTGCTTCTGACGCCTTGTTCTTTGCTATTGCAACTGCTCTTTTATACACACACACACACACACACACACACACACACACACACACACACACACACACACACACACACATATATATATATATATATATATATATATATATATATATATATATATATATATATAGATAGATATAGTAATTGTTTGATTACTGGTTATTTCACTTTAAGATGCAACAATCTACTCATTGTACATACCATTTAATTTTGATTTTACTTAAAATTGTATTCATTTTTTTACACATTTTATTCTGTAGAAGTCTGCTTGATTTTATGGCAGAAGTGCTTAACCTGACTTTCATTTATCACCATTGGTTTGTGGATTATTCTGTTGGCAAAACCATTTGACCAGAGTTTTATAGTGTGTTTGAAATGTGTAATAAACTCATGCTTAAAGTTATTACATGAGTTTTCTTTTGTAAAGTAAGATGTGGTTTCAGCTGGCAGTGATCAATTTGGAGAAGATTTCTTCCCTCTAGCTTGTAGAAAGGGAAGGTATTGGAAGTGAGATGAGCTTTTGTCTAGTGGTCTTAATGTTTAAAATAGTCTTAATGTTTAAAGAGTTTGTGGGGAATTCAATAACGCCTACACTGTTTTTTTCATGTATTTATTGCATCACAAGGCTTACATGGGTGAGAACATTTTGAAATTCAGTAAACGCTGCTGAACGGCGCACATGCATGCGCAAACATGGAAAATTCTGTTGCATGCAAACCGCCTCATAAGAAAGTGCATGTCATGCAAATGAGGCACGTACAACAATCCAACAAGCAGAAAGGTATCTGTTCAGACCCTGTCAGTGTCCATAGTGTATGCAGAAAATTTCAGTGTACAAAAGTGCAGACAGATAAAAGGGGGTATAAACCGATAGACATATTGACATAAACCTCATGAAAATGTAATACCACATAAATATATGAAAAAAAATATTATTCTGTATGTCAGGAGTAAAAAAACATGTTAATTTTTTTTTTATTATCTCAGCATGTTTACGGTGCGTGCTGCATTGCTCAAACATGCTTTATAGAAAAAAAATGGAAAAAAGTTAATATGATGTGACAGAAATGTGTTAAAGGACGTTGCGTGGGGTCCCTACAGTGGTGCATTGGTGCTGTTGTAATGTGATAGGGCTATGAAACATGTAGTTTCCAGGCTGTGAGCATGGACATGTATGCAAATGAGGTGGAGTTACTGAATAGCAGAAAGGAGCAATCGTGTTCGTATATCCTCCACGTGTAGGCTCTTTAACCCATGTTGATGTGTACACAGGATGTAGCTGACATCGGCGAGGGGGTGTCCAGTGGCTTCTAAGCTCTTTTAAGCTTTAGTGCATGTGTTTGCATGGCACAGTGACTGGCTGAGCTTGTCTGAAAAGCAGATGTATGCAATTAGAAGTTCTGACTTGTTTAAGCTATGCTGTATGCTGTGGCACTGTTTGTGGCTTCGCTCACTGAAATAAGGCCATTACATGATGTTAATTATATTGTAGGCAGCTGCAATGCATCCCAGTTAGCCAATCTCACATTCTGCACCTACAGCAGAGCTGCATAAAGTATGCATACACCCTGCATTCTGATATCATTGAAGTACAAACTTGGGAATATTAACTGAGATAAAGCTAGGGGCTGCTGAGGACTGCTATTCTGTATGTGCTAGATGCTGAAGTCAATGCTGCTGGTGCTGCTGACAATAGGCCTAGACTGATAAAGCGAAGAGTGTTCAGGCCCAGGGTAACCTACCAGGAGCTACATGAGCTGGAGACTTCAGGGTAGACAGGGGCATACTACAGGAACTCACTGAGCTTTGCCACCCTCAACTCAGACCCAGAGCCAACAGAGAGGAACACATCCCAGTGGAAACAAAGGTATGTGTATCCCTTAGGATACTAGCTATAGATACTTTCAAAAGATCAACTGGGGACATGATGGGAGTCTTACAGACATCTGTGTCCAGGGTACTACACCAGTTCCTGGATGCCATGCTACCACATGCCAGTGAGCACATTTCTTTTCCCCTCACTGCTGAGGTGAGGGTCAGCAATATGCAACACATCTACAGTGTAGCACACTACCCTGAAGTTCTGGGTGCCATAGATTGCATTCACGTATACATCAATGCACAACCCAGAGAGGAGGGTAGAAACTACATCAACTACAAGTGGTACCACTCCATCAACTGCCAGGTCGTGTTCAATGCCCAGGGGATTATCCTGAATGTGTGTGCTGGCAGTCCTGGCAGTTATCACAACTCCCATATCTGGCACGCATCACAACTGTAACAGATGTTTGCTAGGGGGAACATCACAAATGACCATTTCCTGGGGGATGTTGGCTATGCCCTGAAACCGTGAATGATGTCATCCATCAGAAATGCACACACACTCACCCAAGAATCCCATAATGAGGCACATGCACAAACTAGGAACATCATAAAGCATGTGTTTGGGCTTCTGAAGTCACGGTTCTGGTGCCTAGATATATCTGGTGGAGCCCTGCAGTACTCTTCAGCCACATGTGCACATATGCTCATAGTATGTGCTATGCTACACAATATGATCCTGTGGAAACAGCTGCAGCAGGATCTGCTACCTATCTCACCACAAACACAGTCACAGGAGGACTCGCAGGAGGAACCCCTTGTTGATGTCCCTGTAGGCAAATATAGGTGCACTCAGTATGTCCTGGCTTTGGCTAAGAGATAATGAATAGCACATTCACTGACAACCTATGGACCTAGGGGTTGAATCCTTACTCCTACTCACACACATCTACTAAAATTGATGCCAGGCAACCCACACAACATGTACCCATCCATGTATCAGCTGCTTACTGCTTGTATCAGACAGAGTCAGGTCTGACATACAGTTTTGTCAACTGCATTCACTCGTTAAGTTTCTACCCTACACAGTACTTGAAAGGATTACAATGAAATGGTAGTGTATACATGGATTTGCTGCATTAATGCAAGTAAATATAGTGGGCTAGTTGGACAGAAGTAACAACCACATGGGACTACAGATATCCAGTCCACTAGTATGTGTCCCTTAATATTCACTAGGCCTCATGGTTGGAGTATTCACTACATCAGTCAAGGGAGATGTTAAATAGTGAGGTCACATGATATCTGGACTTCTGTGTATCCCAGCAGAATAAGTTGTGTTGCCCCCCACCCCCAACATAGCAGTGTTTCCATATAACTGCTTTAATAATAACTCATCAATGATATATCAGAAGCCAGGTAGCCTCAGGACAGTAACATAGAAATTGATCATACATTTCTATGTCTCACTTAAAGCAGGAATAACAACATACATATGTATGCTGTTGATTGTGTCATGAACGAGTCCCCTTTGTAAGGCAGATTGTGTGGCTCCGTGGACTAAGGGTGTTAACATGGGTGATAGTGTTGACGGTTCTAATCTTGAAGTATCCACATCTTTTGGATATGAAGTATTATTATATGTTTTTTTTTACAGTCAGTCTGTGTATGGTGTAGCATTATTACCCTCTTTCACATATTAATTATATCAGACAGTTGGAGAATGCCATGGACATTTTGAGTGAAGTGCAGTACTACAGAAACAGGGACAGATGTCATCTTTAACACACAAAATCCCGAACTGGAGAACAGGTAGGTGTGGGTTGAAGTCACTTTATAAGTACTGACAATCACACTGGGCATGTTCATACACAGTTAAACTGAGCAAAATTTTGTTGCCCCTTGATGAACATGACCTGTTATGAATAAATATATGTATACATGCATACATACATATATGTATGGTTCCACTTCATATCATCGAATTATCATTTCATTGAATTGCAAACCATCGAGACCAAATCGTCGAAAACCCATTTCATCGAAAACTCATTTCATCGAATCAAAAATCATTGAAAACTATGAAGCAACTACAAATAACATTCCACAATGTTTTTACTACATTTATGCACCCCCCCAAGTGGGGGGCTCCACCCCCCGTAATTAAATATACCAACTCCAAGGTCGCACTACAGTGGGGTTTTGAAATTACCTTTTTTCCCCCACTGTAGTGCAACCTTGGAGTTGGTATTTTTAATTATGGGGGGTGTGGGGACGGATCCCCCCACATGGGGGGTGCAGGGGGGCTTGCCCCCCTGCATACACATAGTACAAAGTGTCTGGGATGTTATTTGTAGTTGCTTCATAGTTTTCAATGATTTGAGATTCAATGAAATGAGTTTTCGATGAAATGGGTTTTCGACGATTTGGTCTCGATGGTTTGAAATTCAATGAAATGATAATTCGATGATATGAAGTGGAACCATATATATATATATATATATATATATATATATATATATATATATATATATATATATATATATATATATATAAACACATACATGTCAGTCTTTCCACATATATCTACATAACACATACACATCTCATACACACACAGCTACATTTATATATACATCCCTGTTATACACATAAATATGTGTGTGGATGTCTGTATTGTCCTACATACCCTAATAATGGTGAGTAAAGCTGCACTATTACACATCTGTAATTTTGCTTAAAGGATCCACAGTAAAGGCTCATCAGTACATAATGAACTTACCTACAAACCTCTGTGCCTACTGGATGTCAACACACATACAGCAACAGGTGAGCAGATGGTGTAATGTATAATGTTTTCTCTGCACATATGGACTGGGCATGTTGGTCTTGCCCACAGGCTTGCCCATCCCAGTGCAAACAACCACATATGGCCATACTGGTAACTGTAGATAAATAGCTAGGATAAATAACCATTATCTCACTGCTAGGTTACTAGATGCAGATAACAGTATGAAGCAATATCACTCTGCAGGCCACATATGCTGTTCAACACAAGCCTAGTTTGTGTAATCCAAAAGTAGTTTGCTGGCAATCATATACAAAACAAATGTCAACTGTGGTGTGTTCAACAAGTAGTGTACAAGACTAGATAGGTGGGGGTACTAATCTCACTCCAGCCCACTTGGTGTGCTTGTTTGTGTGTGCATGTGTATCCCCTGCAAAACAACTGAGAATCCCTTATTAGCTATCAAACTGCAATGTGCATGCACTTTTTGGCCCTGTAAGCTGCAGCTGGCTTCCAAACTGCCCTCTTCTATAAGATCTGATGATGTCATCTACTTTAAGACTACCATCTGCCATTGTAATGTCAGACATAACCCATGGCACATGCAGTAAGTACTGTTACCTATAGTGTGTAACACTAGATAGGTAGGAGTTCTAATCTCCCTCCAGGCTACTTGGTGTGGGTGTGTATGTCTGCATGATGTAAATATGATCACCATAGAAAGCGGTAGGGTTTTACAGTATTGTATCTGTAGCAGGTGATGTGGGCCTCCTAATGCCTGGCCATGACTAGGTCTCTTGATGTCATCAAGCATAATATGTCCTAAAATGATAGTAATAGTAGACGTGAGGTGTGATGCATGCATCATGCACTGTGATTTGTATTGTGCATCATTAGATAGTAAGTGTTCTAATCTACATACAGGGAAATTCCACTTTGTGTGTGCCATGCCATGTCTTATAAGCAGTGATTGGAAGTGGTGCTATCCTCATTTTACATCTGCTTATGGAACCATAAGATGTTTGAACTTCCCTAGCATAATGGCCATACAGCCCTCACAATCCTATGCAACTTTTTACCCTTATTTACATGATCAACACATATTGCCTCAGCCTAAGAGAGACAGAAGCAGAAGCCCTGTGGTGAAACGATAGTCACCCAGCCAAATATACAGATGGCATTTGATGAGGTCCACTGAGGTTTGCCATTAGACAGGGTTCTGTTTCAAAGGTATGTTAAAATCTGCTAGACAGATCTGTCCCATCAGCATGTGTTACTAATGTCACACACTAGGTTAATGTCCTTAGAGTGATTAATCCATGTACCATGCTACCTACAGATATGCAGCATTTACAGTTAAGCAGGGTCACACATTGCCCCATATGCAAGACAAAGATCACCTCTGAGTAGTCTATATGCTACAGGCTATAATGCCACTGATTTCAGACAATCCCCGTTGAACAGATACTAAAGATGTGAAGTTTCTTTGTAAAGGGCCATACTGCTGTGTGCAATTGCCAGTAGTGCTTGGAAAGAAACATTACCAAATTGTCATTGCAGTCAGATATTGGCATGCAGAAGGAAGAGTACATGGAGGTTGTGAGTATGCCAATTATGGGTGACTGTGCCCTCAGTTATGACATATGATTCCCATCATATCATTGGGGAGACATGGGAATCCCTGGCATATTAGGTGTAAACATATGTTAATAGGTCTGTATGTTCAGTTGTATCACCCCTGAATATGTACATCATATGTTGCAAACGATGTACTACTTACCAGGTACATAGACATTACTGATGAAATTATAGTATATATATATATATATATATATATATATATATATATATATATATATATATATATTTATATATATATATATATATATATATATATATATATATATATATATATATATATATATATACCTGGTGTTTATGGCCATTAGTATGTCAACAGGCATTTGTTCATCAATATCCTCTTGAGGATATTGACATAACCTACAGAGACTATGAGTGCTCAGAGTTTGCAGGCATCAGCCAAGATTGTTAACCATAGACATTTAGTATTCACTTGTATCATGGTTATATGGATTCCAAGCAGTACAGGACCCAGGACTGAGCCCTGATGAGTACTGCTGCTTACAGATCAGATATTGGAGGTGGATGTCCCTATGTTGAGTATGTGTGCCCTCAATGAGCCACTTAGTGATCCCCTACAATGGTATTACAGTGGATGACTAAGTGGGCTCTTTTGTAAATGATGCCTGAATGGGGGAAATAGTCAGATGGCTTGGCTAAGTCCAGTGGGTTGTGTGCCCTGATGTCCCATCACCCAGGTCCTTGGCGGCTGCCCACTTTTAGCAGTCATGATCTATCTGTCAGACATACAAACTGTTTACAGTCAACTGTGTGTAGATCACATATATGTGTGCTGATCATTTTCATGATGATTTGTCCTACGGGCATATTGATATGGATATTCAGGCAAAGAGATCTATAATTCTGGTGGACAGTGGATGCACCACCTCTGTGCAAGAGTATAACAGTTGCGATTGTCCAGTCAGCTGGGCGCAGCCATTGGTTTCAGTATGATTGCAAGGTGTTTCCTATGCTGATAGTAATCCTTGTCAGATCCCATGCAGGATGCAGCCTGGGATGTTAGCATGTCCAATAGATGCTGTGTATCCCCATAAAGATACCAGTTACATCCTACTCTGTAGATATGGAAAGTATGGGACAGGTTGTAGGAAAGTCATGTGGCATATGGTGGAGACAGGGAGTGAGATTGATGCAGATCCTGTGGGACTACAAGTTAGCTATGAGTACAGACCTATTATATGCGTTATAATTATGTACAAGTTCACCGACAATCTGGGCCTGTCCCCTGAGGTTACACATGTAACTACACTGTCCGTTGTGGTTCTGCTTTGTGTGGGTGGTTAATTTTGTCACTTACTGTGTCCACACTATGTCACAACAACACTACGTGCTTGTTGTAGCTAAGGACATTGTGCCTCCTTTTTACAGGGGACACCCTCATCCTAACTGTCATACTGCAATGTCCACTTCTTATTGTACAGCCTGCTAATGGCAGTTGCTGAGCAAGCAGGTTTGCTGTGCCATGAGGAGCCAGTGTTCCTCCTGTCAAATACAGCCGGGTCCATGCAGTTTTACTGCTGCTTGCATAATGCATGGCTGTAGAGCTTGGCATGCTTGTCTGTCCCATCTGAGGGGGAGGTGCAGTTAAGCTATGTAAGCCTTCCCACAGAAGGTAATAAATTGCTTTGTTGAAATATATGTCTGTATTGTCTGCAAGGGGGTTAGTTCTGGTAGTTTTAATGAGACTGATCTGTGGTCGGATCCCACCAGGGAAGACCTCATTGGGGTGGGGGCTGCAGTAGTCACACATATTGGGAAACACATGATGCAATACATTGGCTCCCTTTGTGGGAATGCCAAAACACTGCACCAGGGCATGATAGTTAAGGATGTGGACTAACCTTTGGGCAAGTGAGCTTCAGCACAACTAAGCAACATAGTTGGTGGTCACTTAATGCCACCCCAAAACATGGTGTAATGGTATATCTTGATAGACATACATACATCCAAACAAGCACAATGGGTGTCTGGATTAATGGAGCTGCTCATGTATCTGGCAATTGCTTGATTATGTGTGCTCCCAGTAGTGAATAGCACCTGCAGTGTCTCCAGGAAATCACAGTGTTTCACAAAATCTCAATGTGTTTCTATCCTTAATGAGTATGTATATACCACCTGCATTACCTTGCACACTTTCATTTTGAGCTTTGAACATATGGAAGGACGTGTAGTCTTGTATGGCTGTGGTGCTGCCTACAGCCTTGAACCAGTTGTCCTTGACTGGACAGATGTCTGCATATTCCAAGGGGGGGACAACTTCCACAGAGTGAGGTTCAGTGTTGCCATTCCCAGTGTGTGGCAAGCATAAGCATGATTTTGTATGAAGATGGCATTCTCTTTGTAAAGTTATCCCTCTAGACAGCGCATATAAGATTCATAGTTAGGGTGTCAGCATCCTTGGCCAGTACTACAAATCTCAGAGATGATAGATGAAGACCATCACTGGTGAAGTATTGATGTCTGTTGAGCAAGGCATCCCAGGCAGACATGTAGTAGATCCCTTACAATGACACCACATGCTAAGGCAATTATTAACTTCCATCAATTTCCATATGTATAGAGCTATCATCTTAGGTGACTGGTCAACTGCAGCTGAAGGATATGCACATACTGATGAGAGACAAAGAGTGTCTAAGCTCAGTCATGTGTCTGCATACAGTCTAGTGACGTATGTCCCTAGTCATACACATCTGCTGGCACTATGATGTCAACATTATGTTAACTGATATTCTTTGATTTGCGACAATGTGTGGTATGGTGTATTGTGTCAACCCACAGACAGTTAACTGTGATATTTCCCATATGTAGCCTATTGACACAGTCAATGTATCTCACAATGTCATTACCTATGAATAAAATATGTGAGTTTGTGTTTTTATCTCAGGTTTTTGACCGGTGAAAGAGTGATGCGTGCAATATAATGTGTCCTGTGCCCTCCAGGTGCAGCATTTTCTGAGGTGCTGTTGTTTTTGAATGTGTCCAGTAAGGTGCTGCACACATGCAAGTGTGTGTGATGTGGATGTAGGTGGTGCAGGATGTGAGCTGTGTATGTTGACAAAATGCTCATTGTCATATGTAATAACTGCTGTTGGAGACACCATGGACGCAAGGTTTGAAATGCAGTGACATCTGTCACATATTGTGTTTGTGTGTCATAAGAGTAGACAGGTGGGGACACTTTCTACATCTCATCAACAGGTCCTGCAAAGTTAGGATCATGCTGCCACACCCTTGGGGTTGACAACCTGACATACAGTGTTTGTAGGCACTCCTTGCAGTGAAGATAAGGATGCCCATGCATGCATAGAGGACTAGTTCAACTTTGGTGACATTTTGTCGGCCTCACAAGCATACAATGCCCGTCAAGCAACCAGACATCACACTGGTGTTGTGTGACATGATATGGGAACACAGACATGTCTTTCAGGTACAGAATTATATAGTATGACATGCCTAGAGCATGTGACAGGTGGACGCACATTGGCCAAAGGTGGCCAGTCCCCTGCAGTAGGCCTCACAGTCATGTCTTGCATATCCCCCACTAATCTGTTGAAGGATAGGATCTATGACTTGCTGTGAAATTGTCACATACAGTGGATCATTGCTGCTGTGCTGCTTGTTTCAGGCCTTGACATCTATGTTACTGGACATTGCACATTATATTGTGAAACTGCAGCAGTGATCCTAATCACCGTCTTGTCAGTTCCCTAGTGACATAACACCAACTCTTGAACAGAATTGATGATACTTGCAAAAGCCAACTGAGTGCCCAGGTTGTTAATCAAGGCATCTACCTGAAGAAGGGTATGTGAAGCCCACAGAGCCATTCATGATCTGGGACACCTATGTGGAAGAATAAACAGGCTGTCTCATCCTTCTCATCATGAGCTTTGTAGTAACATTTTGCATGTGATGACAGACATGTTGGGGCATGGCATCCTATGTGAGAGTGGTTTTGGTGAAACCAGCATTAGTAGTTGCCAGGCACGAGTAATTCCATGGACTCCCCTGCTTTCCACAGTCTTCACAAGGTAATCGTGTCCTTCCAGTACACACTGCTTGGGTAGTGTCCAGCTGCAGAATACCTGTGTAAACCCCCCACCTTACCTTCACAGGGATATATATATATATATATATATATATATATATATATATATATATATATATATATATATATATTACACTTCCCAAACACGTTTGTGCACTGTACAGGCACCTTGGATGACTCTCTACTTGGAACATGATGGAAGCAACTGCAGTACTCACTTGCATGAAGGACAGCTAGCATGCAGTACTAAGCAGTGTCCCCAGATCTCTGAGTCATGTGATATGAAATGCCATGAAAGGAGTTAGCATGGATACGAGCAGTAACAATGTCATACACCTACTGACAGTGGAACAAACACCATTTGTTTTGCTCAAGGCCAGATCATGCCTACCTACCCTAACCAGTGGACCTCATTGAGTTTTAAACTATGCAATGGATGAGGGGAATATGACTCACTCCACCTTCCATAGCCTGATAAGGTGTTTAACAATATTAGGTCAGCAGGCCTTGCTGAAAACTGTGTAGGTTTTTACAGAGTGGTAAGTCAGCTGGTGGATAGGAAAGTGTCTAATAGTCATAATCTGAGAAGACAGCATTGGGAGACCTACACTACAATGATGTCAGTCAACAGTGGATTTCCCCATGCATCATTAATGGAGTACCTTTTCTAGCCATTCCCTTCTCTGCAGTCAAGACCACTGTCAGTGACCTCTGACTGACTATATTAACAGGTGATTGCATATTAGGAGCTGTCACTTAATCCCACACAGTACCAACAGTTATCCAGGATGGCCTGAGACACACATTCAGTTGTTGTCAGAGACACTGACAAATAGTAAATGCCAATGACTGTGTAATACTATCCTTTGGGAAGTCATTCACCCCTGGGAAATATCATAGTGTCTGCACACCACACACAGTTGAGCCATTACTTATGGAGTTATGGACAGAGACAGTAATGTATCATTTGACTTTCTCTGGTTGGTAATATGTGGGAATCTATTCAATGTTGTACAACCTATGCAGAAAGGTATGGCATGTAAATCCCAGACTGTCATTGTTATACTGAATTTATCAGTCATCACACTTATCATTGAGTGCAATGGCAACTTAGGATGACAGGGATGTGGCACAGGTATCTTCATTTGCATAGGGTGTTGTGGGGGGTGCAGGAGGCCTAGGCTGACCCAACAGGTTGAAAGCATGTGTGTGAGTCAGGAAGGGAAGTAGGCAAGATGGACCATGGAAATGTGCCATGTTTGTCTGTATGGGACTTGAGTTTGATAGTGGTGTGTGAGTGTGTGCATGTACACAGTCAAGCTCAGTGCTAGCCCTACATGTGTGTATGGTGGACAGCTTTGAACCATGCATGGTAGAGCTGACAGTTCACAGTCTCTGCTCCCAAATACAGGAACTGGCTCCGCCAGGAGTTGCACTGGCACCTCCATGGCCAAGGTCAGAATCAGTGCTAGTGCCTGAGAGTGACTGCTGTCTACTGGGACCATGTCCTCCATTGGAACACCAAGGACCATGAGCCCATGGCCTGCCACATCTTGGTGTGGACAGTACACTCCCCTCAGTAGTGCTAGATTTTCTGCCACTACGGGAGATTGATTGTGCACAGCCACAAGGACTCTCAGCAGATGGGGTTGCTGACCTACATCCATGAGTCCAATGGTCAATTCCAACCAGACATTCCAGCACAGACAATTTGCATTCCAAGACAGATATTCTGTGATCTGTCTTAGACCACATTCTTTCACTGCATCAGTGAACTGACCAGGGTGTCAGCAATGCGGTGGAGGCAGTCATGGATATCAGACAGTGCTGCATCCATAACCCTGAACATATGTCTGGAGTTCATTTCAGAACATGCCCGTGCCTCCCTGATGGCCCAAAATGTATGCCAAGTGACCCATGATGAGACTCCTACAACAGGTAGTGAAAGGACAGCAAGCCTTCTACAAGCACCCCTATAATTCTGCCTGTGTGGAACCTCACCAGCTGTCTGGCTATGGAGCCATAGTTGTCACAGTTTCCTTTTCAATGTCCACGCCCTCTGACTGTTTAATATCTGTGGCCTCCCAGGACTGGGTATGTGTAGGCATACTAACTGTGTGTGGTGACAATGATGGCAAAAGTGGGATGTCAACCTCTGGGACATATTCAGCCTCTGAAACCCCTACTTTTATTTCACTCTGGCCATCATCATCAGAGTCGGAAGAGACACTGACATCAGGTTGTGTAGGGGACAGAGACCAACATCCTGAACACCTGTGATAAGAAAGGGAAAAGCAGTGCATTAATACCTTCTCTATTATGCTCTGCAGTGCTATGTTTCAATACATGTGAAGCTCTATTCACTGTTGTCACTAACCCAGACCTGTTTAAAACTCAATCCCATATAGTAAGACATGAGAAAATTACTTTCCCCATAAACAGCTGCAGTTACTTGTAAATAAAAGGTCTTTACACAGCAATCCCATCAGCAACAATGAGGTCCATTGTTGACATTTGTGAAGACTCTGTACAGTTGGCACATATGACAATATGTTATGTCCTGGCAATACTGGAACATCAATCAGTGTGGTCACACCTACAAAGCATAGGTATGACTCTAATGTGTGTACAGTCAGAAAATATCTGTGCAGTTGGCAGTCATGCTGACAGTACAGCAATCCAGGCAGCAGGCCTGGTTGACACTTTAGGGAATACATTGCTGTAAATCTACATCTGTAACAAAACAGTGTCATGTTTATCGGGAGCAGGACCATGGCCTTGTCTGATACCTGACGGTCCTGTGAAAAGTTACAATATAACAAGGTAAAATGTCCCTATATCTCACATTTACAGTAGCTACTTTGTTAATTTGTTATATTGGACAAAATCTGAACATGGGATTCAAACTGCAGTTAAATCCCTCACCCCCAAACAACAAAGACCTGACATCCACGTAAAAGTATGTACACCCTGACACACTGAATGCTACAGTATCCTAATGTTGGTCAAACTAAACTTACCTGCACTCTCTTCTGCTGTGAAAACTGTGGCACCCACATCCATGATATATGGTGTGATGGATGCCTGTGAGCTGTCATGTGCTCCAAGGTTCACCAGGAATTCCTCAGTGGTTGAGAATGGTCGTTCTGCTGCAGGCCCTCCACTGGTGACACCACAATCCCTGGCTAAATCTGTTGCTCTTCTGCATGCAGCATTAATCATGTCTGTTGCACTGTATTGAACCTGCTCATATGTCCTGCTCTGATGACCTATGGCATTCATGTCACAAACAATGTCAGCCCGCAATGCTGCCCACTATTCCTTGTTTTGCCTCCCCCTGAAGTGTAAGAATTCATGGTTTTGATGGAGGCCTTCCAGTATTATATCATTCTCTACATCCGTGAAAGAGGCACAGTCTCTGCAATACATGTTTTCTGAAAGACAACAAAATGGGATCGCATGTCAGGATCACATACTTGGAAGTGCACAATGTAGAGATACAACAGGAACATAATGGTTGGCAGAATCCACGGCTTGATCACACATGTCATATTCCACAGTGTGCAAACATACTAAGCATGTGGATACAACTAAGATACTAGTGATAGTCAGCTTTTTCCATGTGTGCCATGACAGATACTGCTGTATGATCATTCACCCAACACTGGACTCCATTGTAGTGTGTCCCCAAGGGACAACACCCCCCCCGATAATATGTCAAAATAATAGTGCCAAACAAATAGGAGTGTGCTAATGCAGCAACTATAAAAGGACAGTCCCACGAGAACAGTGAGCCACACTGACGAAAAACATTCTACCCCTGATGTATTGTATGTCCTCAGTAAGTGTAACAAATCTGGAGATCAATGACATTTATTATTTATTTATTGCTTATTTATTGACAAAAAACATTCCATTCCTGATGTAATGTATGTCCTCTGTAAGTGTAACAAATCTGGAGATCAATGACATTTATTATTTATTTATTGCTTATTTATTGACAAAAAACATTCCATTCCTGATGTAATGTATGTCCTCTGTAAGTGTAACAAATCTGGAGATCAATGACATTTATTATTTTTTTATTGCTTATTTATTGACATTTGTTGACTGAGAAAGTCCACTGGGTCAAGAACCCATTTTCAGTGGACGTCCAGGGAGAAAAGCTCCAAAATTAATACAGTCAAATAAAAATATAGGCACTTGACAAAAAAATTCTTAAAAGCGGAAATATGTAAAAACTAAATAAATATATAAAAGTAGAATACATAGACAATAGAAAACTTATCAGTATGTATCAGAACTTATATAAACTTAGATAACCATTGGTAGTATAGGACAAAGCTTGAGTTGATTCTTTTTGGCATTGCATGAAAAAAACATAGTAGTTCTTGTTGAACAGTTATAGCGATAATAGAGCTGTGTTGCTGTCATTGTAAAAGTTATTTTGAACTATGGAACTTGGCTAGAAACAAGTAGTGAAGGTTTTATGGTGGTTTGTTTGATTTGCATTGGCATTTGAGGTTATGTAGGAAATAAGTTTTTAATGTCACTTTATCTGTCTTTATACAGTCGATTTGGGTAATATGGGAGGGCAAGGGGTTCCATTTTTAGCAATGCTGTGGGAGAACAAGCATTGTCGGCTCTTTTGTTCGGCTTGGTTACACTTGGTAGCAATTTGTTGGAGGATGTTAGAATATGTGTCAATATCACAGTTCTAAGAAAAGCTTAATGCTGTAATCCCCATTTCCCCTAAGTACATTCACACATATGCATTGTGTTGGAAACAAAAAGGTTACATACCTGATGGAGTGTAATACTTCTCTGTTGATATGTACATATATATAAAGTTTTTGGAACCGTGTTTACTGTGTGAAGAAAGTGTCATACAGAGTGGTTCCCCATAGCCAGCTATTTGCCTTTTTAACATCCTTCTTATTACCAGGTGATTGCCTCTTAACCAATCTGTGGTTCTGAAATGCTAATTGCAGCCAACACAGTCAATTTGGAGTACCCTCAGCAAATGACATGCAACCACTGAACAAGATATAAGGCCTTCTTGTAGATTAGAAACCCTTTCTGATATGTTGTGCTGGACATTACTGGGGACAAGAGACTACATCATCACAGAGAGTAAGTCTGTAGCAGTTATTTTTACATACAGAAGTGGGTGTTACAGGCTGCAGCTGCTGCTACAAACAATAGGCATAGGTAGAGAGCGTGAACTCTTTGGAGGACAACCAGCTGTAAGAGTAACTATGGCAGCTGTGTCAGCCTTGTTGTAGAGGCAGGGCCAGAGTGTGGGTGTCCCTTCCACCCAAATTAAGGCATGTGTTTAAGGTAAGTATGTTAGGCAACAATATCAATAAAAAAGTACTAGGCAACATGTTTGTTGTGTCTTTGAGCAACATAGCAGGTAAATATAACATTAACTCAACCATTTGGACAACTGTCAGGCCATGTGTTACAGTGTGCTACTCATTTGGAATGTGTATGCTGGCAGCCCTTGTTACTAACAGGGGCTTCATATGTGTATGTTAGTTGTGCAGCTGTGCTAATCTGTAATGTGATTATGAAAGGATTGTGTATGGCACTCTGATAGTAGCGGGCCTCATTTGCATTGCCTAAGTTAAAATCCTCTGTGAATTCATATTAATGCATGACCTGACACTTTTCGCACTTATAGTGTTGCTATATGGATATGTGAAGTGCGTTCCTATCTGCAGACCTGTGACTTCTATCAGTGAAAAGCAGATATTTCATTTGGAATGCTTTTTGTGGATAAAGAGTGCATGACTCAGTCATTAATTGCTGGCTCCACAGCAATGCAATTTAAATGCTACACACTACTGGATTGGAACCCAGGACTGTGCATGGCAAAACCTTTACTGTTTGCACAGCATTTAACAGACTGAGCTCCTGAGTCACTGTTACAGCAAGTGTAATTGTCAAGATATAAGTGCACACATACAGGCTGCAACTTACTTTTTTACATCCATCATTATGCAAATGGCTTTATATGGATATATTTCTCTATCAGAGTCCCAGCTAAACATGTATATTGCCACTAATGTTTGTGTTTCTAAATGTTGCTAGTAAATGTCCACATTTACCTGTTATTAGAGACCTCACTTACATCTCATTATTGCTTGTCTGGATTTCTACTGGTGTACTCTTGCACCAGACTCCAAGTTACCCTTTAAGCAGGTTTGCATGATACAAGGTGATGCACAGCTCTGCTTAAACTTGCTTAATGACTGTAACTTGCAGTTACTATATTTCACTTAAACCACCTGTTTTACTTAACAGTTGTGTGGTGTGGCACATCAATCCAGTGGTGTGCAGAAGCTCATGGGTTCGAACTAGGGGACAGGTATTTATTTTCTACTTATTTATTATCATTTAAAACAACTATATTAATATAGCTCCATTTAGCTGAGTTTAGAAATGATGTGTGACTTGCTGCATCATGCAGCATCGCACAAAAAATCTTAAAAGAAAAGAATTATGGGGAGATAGGAATGCAATGAAATGGTGTGCAAACAGGGAGAAAACATAGTGAAAGGCAGGTAGGGATATGCAGGAAGGGTGTAGAAAAGGACCACAGCTATGCATTACTTGTACAGCAACAACGCTGCACTTTGACAGAATTTGTAGATGAATTTGGACTCTCACCTCGAGAGACAGGGGTGAGGACAACATAACTGCATTGTCAAGCCAATTGGACCATGTTACATGTGTTCAATGAAATGGAGAGCTATGTATGGGGCAATATTTTTTGGGGGACAAGTGCCCTTTTTTAAGCTGAAAGTAGAATGCTGGGGAAGGGACATAGGTACATGTGGGGGAAGTAAGTTGGGTAGGTGAGGAAGCTTTTGCAGACAGACAAAACAGACAAGACAGAAAACAGGGGTGGTATGTGACACAAGAGGGGTGAACACCTTGGATGGGGAGGGTATTGTTGAATCACAGTCTTATGTGCCTCCACAAGATAGCAGAGTGAATCATGTCCCCACTCATGGGACTGTAGGCACTGCTTTGTCACTGCCCTGGGAATGGCAGTGGTGGAGGCTGGCCTCCAGGGCAAATATGCCTCACCAGAGTGGCTAACATGCTCTCCATCTGGCACAGGCAGTGACCAAAACCACAGTAAACAATCCTGCACACCAAACGCGGCAGTTCCTCATGAGTGACAACCCCTCCTCCACCATTGCTCCCAGAGGGGGACAAGCCCCGTCCTGAGGGAAGAAACTACCCAATGCTGCAGGTAGTGCAGGGGCAGCAATGGGGACACCACCAGGCTAGGGTCCCACAGCTAAAGGAGGCAAGATAGTTGGATTTCCAGGAACCGGCCTACCTTGATGCTTTGTAGTAACTTAGTTATAACAATAAGTTAAGGTTAGTAATAACCAAACCAATGTTAGTATTAGCATAATGGTACATAATATTGATTAATCCAAATAAATATTAAGGTATATTATGTGGAACACAACATTGAATAACATAACAGTAAGTATGTTAACAGCAAGCCAGCATGAAATAACCCATAAGGCCACCAAAACAGTTGAACAGAATATATTAATATTAAGTCATACTAATAAATAACAATAATAAATGAAAGAACATAAGGGGTGGGGAGAGAGAGAAAACATACCATTAGTGATGTTGCAGACGATATTCCTTAAAAGACTGCTAATACATAATTCTACAGGTGTGCAGTGTCAGTTGTCAGCACAGTGACTACAATTCTTCTATAGATGATGTAGCACATACATACCTCTCAAGCTGTTAGCATGGGAGAGTATGGGCCATGCACTAACAAATGCAGGTACACAACTACATGGAACTGTTTCACATAATGTGCAAGTAGACTACTGAAGTGTTCTGTATACGGATTTGAAAATACATTGCAGTCCAGGTAAGCATTTATCTGCTAATCATGGGTTGTATTCAAAAAATTGTGACAGTTGACAGGTATGTTTGTGTACATTAGGTAGACTAGACAGCCATCATGTCTTAGTTGGCAAGCATATGATTAGAATCCAAAGCTGTGACTGCAACAGAGATTTGTAATTAATGTAAGAATTGACTGGAGCAACTTAGAACAGACATGCAATGGATACAGCCCTAGTGCAAGTATTTAAACACATTTAATTATGACACCACAATCCTGCTTTACACTTTATTGGCATTGCTGTTAAGTATCTGAAAGGTATACACTCAATATCTGCCCATAAAGTGGGCTACTTCACCCATAAACTCTGTTCCTGGAGTGGGAGGAAAGGAGGGCATTGTGTGACTGAAAGTGGCATGGAGACAGCCTTGAACTGTACTATGGGTTGTGTAATACATTTATCAGGCAATTACTTTTGCATTCTACGTTATTACATTTTTACAGTTATTGGAGTGATGTTAGAACAAACATGCAATGGATACAGCCCTACTGCAAGTATTTAAACACATTTAGTTATGACACCACAATCATGCTTTATACTTTTTTGGTATTGCTGTTAAGTATCTGTGAAGTATACTCACAACATCTGCCCATAAAGTGGGCTACCTTACCCAAATACTTTCTTCCTGGAGTGGGAGAAAAAGAGAGCATTATGTGACTGAAAGTGGCCCGGTGACAGCCTTGAACCACACTGTGGTTTGTGCAATACATTTATCAGGCAATTACTTTTGCATTCTACAGTTATTGCAGTTTTAAAGTTGACTGCAGTGACATTTGAACAGTCATGTAATGAATACAGCCCTACTGCAATTATGTAGAAGCATTTAGTTATGACACCACAATCCTACTTTACACTTTATTGCTTACTGTTCTTGGTATTGTTTATTGGTTATTGTTTATTGCACTACAGTTTTCATTGTTTATTGCACCAAAGTTATCATAAAATATCCATACTTACCGCACCCACAGAACATCCTGGCCAGGCAGCCGGTATAAGACTGCATGTTGTGAGCCCTCTCAACTGCAGCTGTTGGAAGAGAAGCACACCATTATGCATACCAGTTTTGCACAAATTCAGCTTTCATTTAATAAAGTAGTGGCAGAAATACTTTCATAAGTATGGGGCATGCCCATCCCTGGCCTCTTGGACCCAGGTGTCCAAAGTTCCCCTCTTCTGTCACTTCAGGTCATCATAGTAGTGTCAAAACTTCTCACCAGTGCAATGTACCAGTAGCACTGGTAAGATTCCTGGCCAACTGATCCCAGGCCTTAGCCTTATGTTCTGAGCCCTGGTAATTGCCCTACAACATCCTAGGTTCATAATTCTGTACCAGGACCCTAACAAACACTCTGGCCTCATTCACACCCCACCCCTGTGCCTGAAAGCTCACACCCTCTCCAACACTGCCTGGCATACCAACAGTTAGTAAGACTCTAACAAATGTTGCAGAATTCCTGCTTATTGGCCTTAATATGGGCTTTTTTCTCACCCTCACATGTCATACTGCGACATTAAAAAAAGCAACGCATTGCACAAACTCGCACAACCGTGTTTTAGTGAAGATTAGCAATGTGCAAACAGTACTAGCTGTTGACTATGTTTAAGCAGTGCTTAGCACCTTGCAGCTCTTCCAAATGTAACAATTTTGTTTTTAAATTGAGAAAAACATTCACTTACATTACAAAAAAGGTATAACTGAGAGGGTCTCAAACCCAGGACCTACTAAACTTTAGGCCATGACACTACCCATTTAGCTATTTGGATATTATGTAAATTAATATACCTTCCCATATACTACTAAGATACCTGTCAGTGTTGGTAAGCACCGTGCAGCACAAATGGGCTTAACATAGTCATAAATAAATAATTACATCTGGTCTCTATTTTTGGATGTCTGGCAGGTGTCAGCTCTGTATGTGTAAGCACAGCTTGACTTTGCTGCACTCCACACCACGCCTTGCAAACGGACAATAAAAAAAATAAAATAAAAACAGATATAATAATTAATTACATCTGGTTTCTATTTTTAGGTGTCTAGCAGGTGTCAGCTGTATAGATGCAAGCACAGCTTGGCACTGCTGCGCTCCACACATCACAGTGCAAACAGCATTAAAAATAAAAAAAAAGTTTAGGAAATGAAAACACTAACTATTCAGTCACACTCATTTCAATTCTAGCAGGGTACATTACAGGGTCTCTTACCCTGTCATAACATCTGTCCTGGAATTCCCTGGACAATCCACAACCATGGGATAGCCACTACATGACTGCCTACATGGATTCAATATCCCTGTTACTATGCTCTCCCTCGGCAGCCGCTCCATGATTAATATTCATGGCACACAGCCAAAGGGAAACAGTGGCTGAGTACACACCTACATTCTGTACAGGCTCTACACAAAGCCTACATAGATTTTACTGAATCCTGGGGTTTATCTTGATAATAATTTGTTTCTAGGAATGCTCAGTGAATGTTGTAGAAAATTTTGTGAATGAAAGTGGAGAGGAGATGAGTGACATGATAAACAGCTGACAGTCTGTATTGTAATGCAGTCATGTTTTAGTCTTTTAAAGAGATCAGTGAAGTTACATATGAAGTTTATTATATTTGTATGCTGTGTCTAAAGGAGAAGAGATGGGGTGGTAATAGAAAGAGTATTAACGGTTGTTTTTTTTTTTTTTTTTTTTGCAATAGCACATACTCCTTGGTAGATAAATTGGAGAGAAATTAATTATGTTATCACGTTTCTGGGAGTTGAGAGTTTAATCTTTAGATTTTCAGGAAGCATCACGGGGTAGTTAAAGATATGTGTACACATGAACTTGAGTGATTTAAGATTTCCCATGGTACAAATGTTAAAAGGAGTAAAACAGCTTAGTTCTTCTTGTGTGCTAAATGACATGGAGGTTTTCTTGAAAAGGTTGATGTAGTCAGATGAAGAACTGGTTAAAATTGTTTTGTAACTTTTTAAATAGAAGATGTGAAATAACCTGAATGATGGAGAATGATATAATTGGCATCAAGGGCAATATTAGTGCTATATTGGCTGTGATGACATTAAAGACTAGTGAAAAAAATGTGGGGCCAAAAGAGAAAGAACGTTGAGGTGCACCAACAAAAACAGTACTGCATCAGATGTGGGGCTACCAGACTACATGCCCTGTTGGAAAGGTAGTTGTAAAATTACGTAAATGAGGTTTTGGAATAATCAATTTGCCTAGAGACATGTTTACTAACTAGGCTGTTAGGGGAATGCTAGGTAAAGGGTTGTGAGGTTTGGGTGGAGATGTGGGGTTTGAACGGGAAGGGGAAAAGATGGTTAGAGTAATGTGCAAATAAGGGTTAAACTTAGAGGGAGGAGGGTTGGGGAGAAGGTGAGGTAAGTGTGAGGAAGGGTTTAGGTGGTTTTATGTAGGAGTAGCTGAGTTGGGAGTTCAGATTTGACATGATCATACTACTGCAAGTATTGCATCCATGATGATCAGTAGGTACTGTGGAGCAGGTAGGCCTTGGACTAGGTTTGGTCAGGAAACTTGGATGAGCTTGTGTTTTTTTTTTGTTTGTTTTGCTTTTTATTTTATTATTGCAGTAATGATAAATCCGCAGTGGTGCAGTGGTAGCCTTGTTGCCTCACAGCAAGAGGTTCTCCCATTCGATTCTCGGCTGGAGTGCAGGCAGTGCCTTCTGTGTGGAGTCTGCATGTCCTCTCCGCGGTTGGGTGGCATTCGAAAGACATGCGTAAATGGCCGTGCCTTCGTTGAAGGTTGGACGTCGAGCTGGCACGTCGGCGTTCGTGAAAATCTACTGGCAATTATTAGTGGACTGGAGTTCCGCTGTGGCGACCTCTAACCCGGGAAAAGCCGAAAGACAAACAACAACATTCCAGTAATGATAAAGGGGATAAAGTTTCCTGGGTATTATGGTGAGTCATGGTCAGTAGCATGATCAGTTGTGACGTGAGAGTGGTTTGCATTGGCACTGGGTTATTTTTTTGATTACAGTTACTTGGTCAGTGTAGTTAGGCTGTCGGCATTGTTTTATGATAAATCATGGTAGCGGGTTTTCTTCATGATGTCTGAGCAAGCAACAATCCCTTTTGTTGTGCCTGAGAACTGGTCTTCGATTTAAATTTGTTGGTCAGTATTGGAAGTGGTGAAGGCATGTATTTCTTAAGGCTGAGGGCTTATGTAGTGTGAGTATTGGTGGCTGGCCATCTATGTTGCAGTAATTACTATTTTCATTGGTGCTGGTGGAGCACTGAGTATTAATTTTGCACTGCTTGACATCTGGTTTAATGCTCTTTTTGTGGGTGGTAAGCTTTTTTTTTTTTTTTTGGTGGTGTCTGGTTGGTAAGGGCATGTCCATGGGCTGAGAATCAGCTGTGAGTAATGGTTCACTGCTGCACTTGCTTATAATTGGAGCTGCTTAACCGTCAAACCGGCAGGCTGCTTTAGTGCATGCCTCTCATCTGTCCAGATTTTTGCATCATGTCTATATTTTGGCTCTTACTTTGGTTGGTACCTGATGAAATTTGTGTTTTTCTGGCAAAGCACTGAAGACTGAAGACACTAAATAATGACATACATTTGAGCTTCAGATTACATGACCTTTAGAAATGCATACTAACATAAAAAAAAAAAAAAAGTTTATAAGAGCAGTAAAAAATGTCCCTTGTCCCCCCACCATGTTGTCTTTGTCCAGATTTCTTTACATAAGAGGTTGAGAGCTAGGTTCTGTATAATTGTTCTGAGTGAAAAAAACACACAAAAAAGGGTAAAGTGCTTCAAGGAAGTCAAAAATCAGTGAATCCAAGTCAAGCACTCAGAGGCACACCACGGCAATCAAAGCTGACTTTATTGTAACCAACAACACAGGAGACCAGGTCAATAGTTAACGGTTTCACGTCTCTTAGAACACTTCATCAGACTATATACCTAGATCATTAATCCACATTCTTATAACAACTGTTATCCAATAAAAACACAAATAACATCTGACATCATATCCTGTAATGCATTTCACATTTCCTTTATCTTGTGTGAAAACGTTTAAAATCTCATTGTGAACAACCCTAGTAAACATCTTCAACATCAACAGACTTCATTCCTCATCCTGTACCCGTGCACAAACCGAATGCACATGAATGCAAAGTGCATATAGAAAAACACATATAAAAATATGAATATAAAAATATATGTATATAAAAATATATGAAAATATATAAATATATATACATATAAATATAAACTATTTAAAAATATAAAAATATATGTATCAGCAAAACACTGAATGCAAGCATCTTGGTTAAAAAAATGTATATATTTGACAATATAATATAACGTGATGTAAAAGGGACATTCACCTTCAACTATTAAATTTAATTCATGTCAACATAATATGGGACCATTTCATCAAAAAGAGATATATAAAAATATATATATATATATATATATATATATATATATATATATATATATATATATATATATATACACGGATTGACTTTAGAAGCTCGAAATACTGAAATCTCGAATTTCAATATCTAGAGCCCAAGAAGTTGAATCCACAAAACACTGAAAACTGAAAACCACAAAATTCAAAACCTCGAATACTGGAGGTTTTGAATTTCATGATTTTACTACATACACACACACACACACACACACACACACACACACGCACACGCACACACGCACACACACACACACACACACACACACACACACACACACACACACACACACCATCCACCACACAAACACACAATCACTCTACTACATGAAAGCAAGGGGGCAAGCCCCCTGCATCCCCCATGTGGGCGCTAAGCCCCCACACCCCCCTACTTAAATATTCTTACTCCGAGGTCGCACTACATACAAACACACACAAAACACCACCACACAAGCTACTTTATCTTTGCACACACACATCACAGCAACAAAACACAATGACAAACACTACAGCCCCTACCCAAACCCCTTAACATACACAAACACTTACCTGAATACATGGCCATAGCGGAACTTTAGAAGCGCGAAATTCAAAACCTCCGGTATTTGAGGTTTTGAATTTCGTGCTTCTAAGTATTCGCTATTATGGGGATTCGACTTTTTGGGCTCAAGATACTGAAATTTGAGATTTCAGTATTTCGAGCTTCTGACGTGAACCCATATAAATATATATATATAAAAAAAAAAATATATATATATATATATATATATATATATATTTAAAAAATATATACATATAAAAAATATATAAAAGAAAACTAACATTAATCTTATCTAATTAGAATGCAATAATTATTGATATAAATACTTTAATGCTTGTATGGTCTGTCAGTGAGGAAGGGTTTGAGGGAAACTCTGTCATTAAGTCCATGAGCCTTGCCTGCTTGCATCCTCATAATCCATCTAGCTTCTTGTTTTTCAGTAAAATTCTTCAAATTACCAAGCCTAGCTGTCCTATTTACTCACTCTATGACGGTAAACTTAAAACTGTGTGTCATGTCATGGGTAATAATATGTCTTGCTAGTGCATTAGTGTCGTCTTCTCTATTCATGGCATATATATGCTCCCTCACACGTTCACATAGACTTCTATTTGTTTCCCCACATAAAATGATTGACATTTCTTGCATACTGCAAGATATATCAAGTCTCTCATTTTACAATCAGCATATAATTTAAAAACATATTTATGTCCTGTATCTGGGTGGTTGAAAGTGTTCTAATTCGACATATAACTGCTGTGATTACATGATCTACAAGAATATGTACCCTGTCTAGCTGATATAACAGCATTCTGTTTTGATTTCTCATAGCATAGCAAGCGTTTTAGAGACTTGGTGTTCCTATAAGAAAACTGTGGGCGCTCACCTACTATATCCCTAATTATATTGTCTATAGTTAACATATCCCAATTCTTATAAAATATGTCTTTGATCTTGTTATTGTTATTAGTATATGATATTGTCACTCTATTGACCATGAGTATTAAATTCCTTATATCATCAGGATTATCAATATCATTCTTCCCATGTATATATGGCTTTCCACTTGCATTTCTGCTTGTGGTCCCCTCTTCTACCATCATATTAATCTCTCTAGAAGAGTAACTTCTTTCTTGAAATTCATTACCAAGGGTGCTTAAGTTCTCTTTAAACACATTATCCTTACTGATTAATCTTGATACTCTTAGCGCCTGACTTTTTGCTATATTTCTATAAATATGGGGTGGATGCATGCTAGTGCGATGCAATAACGTATTCTTTCTGCATGTCTTCCTAAACATTTCTGTGCGAATCATATTATCATCCTTTCTTATGAGAACATCTAAGAATTCTATCTTATCATATGACCTCTGGGCTGTCAATGACAAAAAATGTGTGGTTCCATTCATGTATCGAATGAACTCCTGGAGGGTATCTTCACCTGCACATGACATGACACACAGTTTTAAGTTTACCATCATAGAGTGAGTAAATAGGACAGCTAAGCTTGGTAATTTGAAGAATTTTACTGAAAAACAAGAAGCTAGATGGATTATGAGGATGCAAGCAGACAAAGCTCATGGACTTAATGACAGAGTTTCCCTCAAACCCTTCCTCACTGACAGACCATACAAGCATTAACGTATTTATATCAATAATTATTGCATTCTAATTAGATAAGATTAATGTTAGTTTTCTTTTATATATTTTTATATGTATATGTTTTTTAAATATATATATATATATATATATTTTTTTTTTATATATCTCTTTTTGATGAAATGGCCCCAGATTATGTTGACATGAATGAAATTTAATAGCTGATGGTGAATGTCCCTTTTACATCACGTTATATTATATTGTCATATATATACATTTTTTAACCAAGATGCTTTTATATTTTTAAATAGTTTATATTTATATGTATATATATGTTTATATTTTCATATATTTTTATATACATATATTTTTATATTCATATTTTTATATGTGTTTTTCTATATACATCTGCATCTGGAGCATTTCTCCCCGGGCCTCCACTGAAAACAGGATCTGTGGAACCTAGTCGGACTTTCCCGGTCAACAAATGATAAATAAATAAAAATAAAATATACATTTTGCATTCATGTGCATTCGGTTTGTGCACGGATACAGGATGAGGAATGAAGTGTGTTGAAGATGTTTACTAGGGTTATTAACAATGAGATTTTAAATGTTTTCACAGAAGATAATGGGAATGTGAAATGCATTACAGGATATGATGTCAGATGTTATTTGTGTTTTTATTGGATAACAGTTGTTATAAGAATGTGAATTAATGATCTAGGTATATAGTCTGATGAAGCTTTCTAAGAGACGTGAAAGCGCTATTTACCTGGTCTCCTGTGTTGTCAGTTACAATACAGTCAGCTTCGATTGCCGTGATGTGCCTCTGAGTTCTTGCTCTGTATAATTGTTCCTGCATGAATTTAGTGGCTTTTTCAGCAGTCTTGTAGTACTGGTTGTTTGGGAAAATTGTTGTTGGCCTTTTAGTGTGTGCTTAAGGGGTTGAGAGGCACCTGCAAGTAAGCCAGGTGTTAGACATCATGTACTACATGACAGTTTGGCTGCAAAAAGATAACTCCATGGCATTACCATGGTTGGCTTATTTTCTCATGAGTTGTGAGGCACAATGACTGCAGAGAGAGAATGCTTGGTTGTGGTATAATCAACAGTTCTGTAAGTGGAAAGCTGTGGATCAGTCACAGCATTGGGAAGATAGGCATTCTGACATTTGGTTGGCCACCATGATGGATAACTCAGCAGATGGGTAAGCTGGGAGCCAAGGTGGTTAGTGTGTACTGAACCTTTAATGCAGGGTGTTGTCCATGGGCAGCATGCAGGTTCTTGCAAATTAGCTCAAATTTTGTGAGCATACATTCAGCTGTTCAGTGTGGCCTCTGTGAAGGGAATATATTCAATTCAGGTTCATTTCCAACTGACGTGGGGTTATTACCTTCTTCATTGCAGTGTTATCAAGGGTTTCATGAATGAGGTATTTTTTGAGGACAGAGGGGGGGGGGATGTCATTTCGGAGGCAGAGGATAAGACCGGGTTTTGCATTCACCCATTAAGGTTCAGGCACTGAGACACATGCTGAGGCAGTTTTCTGATTTGCTGATTGTGAAGTAGTTACTTAAGTGATTTTCCATGGAGTTTTCTATTAAATTGGGGGTTCAGGGGGATGGCTCAGTCTGTAAGTATTTATGTTCTGTATGGGGAAGGAGGACCTTTTGAAAGTTTTTGTGGAGAAGCAACAGCATGCAGACAGGTTATTGGGCCTGATGGATTGACCCTTTAGAAGTTTTTAAGTGTTGCCATTGGGTTTGGTCCCTAACAAGTCACCTGGTGAATTTTGGTTGATTCGCTATTTGTCCTATCCTGATGGGAACTCAATTAATTATTTTATTTCTGAAGAGAATGCAAAATTTAGGTATGCTTCAATACATGACACAGTAGAGTTCATTAGGGAGTTTACAGATCCATGGTTGCTGAAGGTGAATATTAAATCTGCATTTTGGTTACTACCAATGCAGGATGAAGAGTGGCTTTTCTTGGACATGGTAGTTGAAAAGAAGTATTACTTTGACAAGGCCATGCCAATGGGGTGTTTAGTGGCCTGGCCATTTTTGAGAAGTTTAGCACCACACTCCGTTGGACTTGCCAGCAAAGAGTTGGCACTCAGAAGGCTGTGCATTATTTGGATGATTTTCTATTGGTAGGTAAAGGGTTTGAAAGAATGATGGATGGTATGCAGGCATTTTTTGTGATGGCTGGGGTCTTTGATTTGGCAGACTTTGACTGATTTTTTTGTGTCAGTAGAGATATGGTTGCATACATCTAAAACAGATCAAATGCGGAGGGGAGTGCAGATTGTTTTGGTGAAGGATAGTGATGAGTCAATGTGCCTGGTGTGGTGGGCCAGGAGGTTACATGCTGGGGGTCCACAGGACTTATTTTTTTCAGTCAAAAGGGGGTAGGGTGATAACAGGCAATCAGTTTGTATAGGTGATGAGAAAGACTTTTCAGTGTTTCGGTTTTCATGAACAGAAGTGTTCTACTCATTCATTTCACATTGGAAGAGGTGATGATTTGGCTAGAGAAGGTAGGTCAGTGGAGGCTACCAAAAGGATAAGTCATTGGTCTTCAGATGCCTTTTTTTTCTTATATTAGATAATTGTTTAATTTGTTTATTGCTTTCTCTCTCTCTCTATATATATATATATATATATATATATATATATATATATATATATATATATATATATAAACATCATGCATTTAGTAGGTAATGATTTGTGAGTAATTTCCTAAATGGTGGTTGGTGTTAAAAAGTTAAAGAAGAGATTTCTGGGAATGGGTGTTGTCTGGTCTGAAATAGTACCACAGTTGTTTTGGAGGAATGTGGGCAGTTTTATAAATATTAAATGTGCCTGTAGGTTTGTTAATTTTAGGTGGTCAAGGCGTTTGATAAATTTTGATATTCATACAACAGACCATAGGGACTTTGATGATAGTAAGCCAGCTTGGTTTAGGTGGGATGATGTGCACCCGAGTGAGTCAGGAGTGGGTTTATTTAATGTACATCTGGCTTTGTTTTCGAAAGGTTTTGTAATAGGGCTGCAGTAATGGAGGGGGTGGGAGCCTGTGTTAGTCTGATGGGCGAGGAAGAGAGGCAGGCTTGTCCCTCTTCTGTTCCCCCACTGAAGCTGGGTGTTGCATTGTAAGGAGGTTGTTTGGAAAAGGAAGTCAGTGGTTTTATGCTGCTTCTGATAAGTAAGAACAAGTGAGCTGTTGAGGTAATGCTGCTTATTTTGTGGCAGGGTGAACAGGATACAGTGTGCTGTTAAATTGTTACATGGATGTTCATGTGGTGATTAATAAATCTATGAATGTTGTTCAATAAAGTTGTGATTAAGAATGTTTTAATAAAAGGTCATCATATGCCATTTTGGTGTGGTGTGATTTATTAAAATGGATCAGGACAATGATGTTTTGTCCAAAACCTAAGTGTGATAACTTTGTTAGTAATACAGGGTGATTAACACTCTTGAAGGTTGAGAAATGGGATATGAAAAATGTAGAAACATGTTCTTTAATCTAAACCTCATTTCAATAAAGAATTCTGCTCTTAATTTTGAAAAAGATTCAGCTGTAATAACTTCTACCCCTGTTGGATTAACTTAACGGTTGTGATCTCATCCACATTAAGAACATTTGCCACCTCAAGCTAATCAACTGTTATATCTACAAGCTGTTAAACTTCACTATTCATACCCGAGTACAAATAGACTTTCAAACGTTTAAGCTGTTAATATTAGAACTGTAGCAGAGAATAATTAGCATGTCCTACTTATCAGAGAGCCTTTGTCTACTAAGTGCCTGTTTTTACCTTGACTGTACAAATATTAAGGTAGCCCACTCTATCTAAGATGTGATATTATTTATGCTATACAATGTACAACATGGTATGGTTCCTTCTATGAACAAATGCCTAAACTGTTACAATGTTCATCTTAGCAGAAGAATGTCTTTGTAAGGATTGTGAAGTGCCTGGTTGATATACCTGTTTGCATTAACTATATACTGAGAATTTATTTTGCTCTGATATTGTAACCCTCCCTCTGCTGCTTACCCTAACATCCCACCTAATCCTCTCCCTATATATTCTATGCTCTCCTTTCCTACTAATCAGCCTTACTACTTTCTGCTCCTCCCTACCACACTGCTCATAATCTTTTTTGTATTGCTCCTTTTCGTTGGCCAAGGACCCAGTATTTTTCATCCTGACTCCACATGCCAGAATATACAGCAGCCTGATGCACAAGCCGTTACATTAAGCAAAAAATCCCAACAAGCTTCTACATGCCACTAAACTAAGTTAATGTATGCTAAGGTTTATTCAGCTGTCATAAAACTTAAAACTCTTTTCCACCTCCTAGTTGATTTTCACATCACCTGCCCCCTCCCACTCAACTAACAGGAAGTTTAAAAATAAAAATCTCTTTACTTCTCCATGTCTAAGCACTTCCCTCATCCTGCTCCTCTCCTACCTACACTATATTCCAAACTACAACTAAAACAGACTTTAGAATCATATTATTTCACTATTTCCCCAACCTCTTACTGTAGTCTTAAACCACCTGAAAGCTCTCCATTTAGTTTCAACCACAAGACTCCATATAAAGTCACTTACAGGCACAAAACTAATTAAGAAGGATGTGTTCTGTTTAGTTAGAAAACTACATATGTGGAATTTTTTTAACAATAATTTGAACAAAGAAAGTGAAAATCAATATGTATCTGATAGTACAGATGATACAGATATGAGCTTTTTTTCTTGTTGCTCAGATTCTGAGAATGGGGGTGCTTTGAAAGCCTATTGTCAGTTAAATACAGATACTGTTCCCTATAAGTCACAATACATACCGCCATTTAAGCATGAAGTTGTCCAGCAGTTTTCTGTTATGATGAATTATGCAATTGAGAACCTTGCCACTGAGCTTGAAAAATATAAAAATAAAGAATAACTTGACTAAAAATGAATGGGATGCTTCATGTAACCTGAGTAATAAGAAAGAGATCATTTTCAAACCAGTGGATAAAGGTAACAAACAAGTTTTGTTACATTATGAACATTATTTAAAAATGTGTTACCAACACCTTAATGACATAAATGTGTATAATATAATTAATGTTGAATATAATCTGCAGGCTATTGTAAAGTATAAAGATCTGTTAATGAAAGGGAACAGATTAGGTTATTTTTCGAAAAATTATGTTGAGAAAAAATTTGATAGTAAAGGCTGTGCAATGGCAACATTTTATTGTTTGCCAAATATACACAAGCACATGACTGACCCCCCAGGAAGACCAATAGTGTCAGCATGTAATTATGTTTTGAATAAAATAGGCCTTTTTCACATACTTATTTGTTAAATATAGTTAAGAAACAGGTATCATATATACAAGACACTTCTGACTTTTTGAAAAAAAAATAAAAAATATCCATTGGGAACATAATGTTTTGGCAAGTGATTGATGCCAAAAGTCTATACACAAGTATTAAACATAAGTATGGCTTGGAGGCACTGAAATGTGCAATGGACGATAGTATATTATTGAACTTATTGATTTTAGTTTACAGCACAATCTTTTTGAGTTTAATGGCACCCTATATCATCAGTTACAGGGTACAGCTATAGGTGCTCCATATGCACCCATGTATGCGAACATCATGATGGGGTTGTTGGAAAATGAATATTTGTATAACGATGAATTTTGTATTAAAAAATGTCTCTTATTATTATAGATATATAGATGACTTTTTTATGTAGAGGGGGCAAAAATCAAGTTAATACATTTGTGAATAAACTTAATAATAATAGGTTTTATTTCAGCCTGTGGTGAACAGGTAGTCTTTTTAGACTTGAACTTAAAGGGAATTGTTGGTCAGAGTATCTCTACCTCTGTTCATAGGAAATTTGAAGGTACTAACTTTCTTCATGGCTCAAGTTTTCATCCCCCGCACTTGTTGAGATCATTACCCTATAGTGAATTTATAAGAAATAAAAGACTGTAACAACAAAGATGATTTAGAAGTTGAATATAACAAAACTTTAACTATGTTTATTCAAAGGGGTTATGAACAGAAGATTGTGAGGGAGGCATTGAGCAAAGTGAGGATGATAAATAATACGTACAGGAATAGAAGAGTGAACATACAAGAAAATAATCAGACTGTACAAGAAAAGAATATGTATATGGTCATTACATATGACCTATTGAGTGATAAAGTAGCTCTCTATTATAAAACAATATTAGCTATCTGCTCAAATTTAAAGAATTTGCTGGGCTGTGTACTAAACCAATATATTCTTTTAGAAAATTACGTAATATTAAGGACAGATTAGTACATAGTAGATTATAAATCCCATGTCCTAGGGTATTGAATACTTTGCAAGTTTTAGGCACTGTTCTGTGCGGTAAATATATTTCTTGTCAATATGTAATACAAAGCTTCCAATACATAAATGGGAGGAAATTTAATGTATCATCAAATTTTTGCTGTACCAGTGAATGTATTATTTATGCACTGAAGTGTCTGTGCAACAAGTTTTATATAGGGGAAAGTAAAACAGCTTTCAAGCTTCATACAGGAACATGTAAGAGAGAGAAAAAATTGTAAGGTTGAAAGCCCAGTTGCACAGCATTTTTTAAAATGTCATAAGGGTAACCCAAATGGGTTGCAGGGCACTATTTTAGATAAAGTAGACAAAAGTAGTTTTTATGATGTTAAAGAGAGGCTTTTATATAAGGAAGCCCTGCTCATTTTAAAATTTGGAACTTTAAATCCTGATGGTATGAATGCTTATTGTAATTGGAAAGTTCTAATTTGAATTTTTAATGATGTAATTAATTGTTTAATGGATGTATTTGGTTGTGTGTGTGTGTGTGTGTGTGTGTGTGTGTGTGTGTGTGTGTGTGTGTGTGTGTGTGTGTGTGTGTGTGTGTGTGTGTGTGTGTATATATATATATATATATATATATATATATATATATATATATATATATAGTGTGAATTTAGTATGGTTCTATATTCCATTGAAGGCAGTGAATGCTGAGGCGCTACAACGTATTAAACTCTTTGTTTTTTCCTGGACTGGATTGTCGTATTTGTTTTGCTTTGCTGTTCTACAGTGTGTGTACAACTAAAATAGACTTTAGAATCATATTATTTCACTATTTCCCCAACCCCTTACTGTTGTCTTAAACCACCTGAAAGCTCTCCGTTCAGTTTCAACCACAAGACTCCATATAAAGTCACTTACAGGCACAAAACTAATTAAGAAGGATGTGTTCTGTTTAGTTAGAAAACTACATATGTGGAATTTTTTTAACAATAATTTGAACAAAGAAAGTGAAAATCAATATGTATCTGATAGTACAGATGATACAGATATGAGCTTTTTTTCTTGTTGCTCAGATTCTGAGAATGGGGGTGCTTTGAAAGCCTATTGTCAGTTAAATACAGATACTGTTCCCTATAAGTCACAATACATACTGCCATTTAAGCATGAAGTTGTCCAGCAGTTTTCTGTTATGATGAATTATGCAATTGAGAACCTTGCCACTGAGCTTGAAAAATATAAAAATAAAGTATAACTTGACTAAAAATGAATGGGATGCTTCATGTAACCTGAGTAATAAGAAAGAGATCATTTTCAAACCAGTGGATAAAGGTAACAAACAAGTTTTGTTACATTATGAACATTATTTAAAATGTGTTACCAACACCTTAATGACATAAATGTGTATAATATAATTAATGTTGAATATAATCTGCAGGCTATTGTAAAGTATAAAGATCTGTTAATGAAAGGGAACAGATTAGGTTATTTTTCGAAAAATTATGTTGAGAAAAAATTTGATAGTAAAGGCTGTGCAATGGCAACATTTTATTGTTTGCCAAATATACACAAGCACATGACTGACCCCCCAGGAAGACCAATAGTGTCAGCATGTACTTATGTTTTGAATAAAATAGGCCTTTTTCACATACTTATTTGTTAAATATAGTTAAGAAACAGGTATCATATATACAAGACACTTCTGACTTTTTGAAAAAAAAATAAAAAATATCCATTGGGAACATAATATGCTTTGGCAAGTGATTGATGCCAAAAGTCTATACACAAGTATTAAACATAAGTATGGCTTGGAGGCACTGAAATGTGCAATGGACGATAGTATATTATTGAACTTATTGATTTTAGTTTACAGCACAATCTTTTTGAGTTTAATGGCACCCTATATCATCAGTTACAGGGTACAGCTATAGGTGCTCTATATGCACCCATGTATGCGAACATCATGATGGGGTTGTTGGAAAATGAATATTTGTATAACGATGAATTTTGTATTAAAAAATGTCTCTTATTATTATAGATATATAGATGACTTTTTTATGTAGAGGGGGCAAAAATCAAGTTAATACATTTGTGAATAAACTTAATAATAATAGGTTTTATTTCAGCCTGCGGTGAACAGGTAGTCTTTTTAGACTTGAACTTAAAGGGAATTGTTGGTCAGAGTATCTCTACCTCTGTTCATAGGAAATTTGAAGGTACTAACTTTCTTCATGGCTCAAGTTTTCATCCCCCTCACTTGTTGAGATCATTACCCTATAGTGAATTTATAAGAAATAAAAGACTGTAACAACAAAGATGATTTAGAAGTTGAATATGACAAAACTTTAACTATGTTTATTCAAAGGGGTTATGAACAGAAGATTGTGAGGGAGGCATTGAGCAAAGTGAGGATGATAAATAATACATTACAGGAATAGAAGAGTGAACATACAAGAAAATAATCAGACTGTACAAGAAAAGAATATGTATATGGTCATTACATATGACCTATTGAGTGATAAAGTAGCTCTCTATTATAAAACAATATTGGGGCTATCTGCTCAAATTTAAAGAATTTGCTGGGCTGTGTACTAAACCAATATATTCTTTTAGAAAATGACGTAATATTAAGGACAGATTAGTACATAGTAGATTATAAATCCCATGTCCTAGGGTATTGAATACTTTGCAAGTTTTAGGCACTGTTCTGTGCGGTAAATATATTTCTTGTCAATATGTAATACAAAGCTTCCAATACATAAATGGGAGGAAATTTAATGTATCATCAAATTTTTGCTGTACCAGTGAATGTATTATTTATGCACTGAAGTGTCTGTGCAACAAGTTTTATATAGGGGAAAGTAAAACAGCTTTCAAGCTTCGTTTACAGGAACATGTAAGAGAGAGAAAAAATTGTAAGGTTGAAAGCCCAGTTGCACAGCATTTTTTAAAATGTCATAAGGGTAACCCAAATGGGTTGCAGGGCACTATTTTAGATAAAGTAGACAAAAGTAGTTTTTATGATGTTAAAGAGAGGCTTTTATATAAGGAAGCCCTGCTCATTTTAAAATTTGGAACTTTAAATCCTGATGGTATGAATGCTTATTGTAATTGGAAAGTTCTAATTTGAATTTTTAATGATGTAATTAATTGTTTAATGGATGTATTTGGTTGTGTGTGTGTGTGTGTGTGTGTGTGTGTGTGTGTGTGTATATATATATATATATATATATATATATATATATATATATATATATATATATATATAGTGTGAATTTAGTATGGTTCTATATTCCATTGAAGGCAGTGAATGCTGAGGCGCTACAACGTATTAAACTCTTTGTTTTTTCCTGGACTGGATTGTCGTATTTGTTTTGCTTTGCTGTTCTACAGTGTGTGTACAACTAAAATAGACTTTAGAATCATATTATTTCACTATTTCCCCAACCCCTTACTGTTGTCTTAAACCACCTGAAAGCTCTCCGTTCAGTTTCAACCACAAGACTCCATATAAAGTCACTTACAGGCACAAAACTAATTAAGAAGGATGTGTTCTGTTTAGTTAGAAAACTACATATGTGGAATTTTTTTAACAATAATTTGAACAAAGAAAGTGAAAATCAATATGTATCTGATAGTACAGATGATACAGATATGAGCTTTTTTTCTTGTTGCTCAGATTCTGAGAATGGGGGTGCTTTGAAAGCCTATTGTCAGTTAAATACAGATACTGTTCCCTATAAGTCACAATACATACTGCCATTTAAGCATGAAGTTGTCCAGCAGTTTTCTGTTATGATGAATTATGCAATTGAGAACCTTGCCACTGAGCTTGAAAAATATAAAAATAAAGTATAACTTGACTAAAAATGAATGGGATGCTTCATGTAACCTGAGTAATAAGAAAGAGATCATTTTCAAACCAGTGGATAAAGGTAACAAACAAGTTTTGTTACATTATGAACATTATTTAAAAATGTGTTACCAACACCTTAATGACATAAATGTGTATAATATAATTAATGTTGAATATAATCTGCAGGCTATTGTAAAGTATAAAGATCTGTTAATGAAAGGAACAGATTAGGTTATTTTTCGAAAAATTATGTTGAGAAAAAATTTGATAGTAAAGGCTGTGCAATGGCAACATTTTATTGTTTGCCAAATATACACAAGCACATGACTGACCCCCCAGGAAGACCAATAGTGTCAGCATGTACTTATGTTTTGAATAAAATAGGCCTTTTTCACATACTTATTTGTTAAATATAGTTAAGAAACAGGTATCATATATACAAGACACTTCTGACTTTTTGAAAAAAAAATAAAAAATATCCATTGGGAACATAATATGTTTTGGCAAGTGATTGATGCCAAAAGTCTATACACAAGTATTAAACATAAGTATGGCTTGGAGGCACTGAAATGTGCAATGGACGATAGTATATTATTGAACTTATTGATTTTAGTTTACAGCACAATCTTTTTGAGTTTAATGGCACCCTATATCATCAGTTACAGGGTACAGCTATAGGTGCTCTATATGCACCCATGTATGCGAACATCATGATGGGGTTGTTGGAAAATGAATATTTGTATAACGATGAATTTTGTATTAAAAAATGTCTCTTATTATTATAGATATATAGATGACTTTTTTATGTAGAGGGGGCAAAAATCAAGTTAATACATTTGTGAATAAACTTAATAATAATAGGTTTTATTTCAGCCTGCGGTGAACAGGTAGTCTTTTTAGACTTGAACTTAAAGGGAATTGTTGGTCAGAGTATCTCTACCTCTGTTCATAGGAAATTTGAAGGTACTAACTTTCTTCATGGCTCAAGTTTTCATCCCCCTCACTTGTTGAGATCATTACCCTATAGTGAATTTATAAGAAATAAAAGACTGTAACAACAAAGATGATTTAGAAGTTGAATATGACAAAACTTTAACTATGTTTATTCAAAGGGGTTATGAACAGAAGATTGTGAGGGAGGCATTGAGCAAAGTGAGGATGATAAATAATACGTACAGGAATAGAAGAGTGAACATACAAGAAAATAATCAGACTGTACAAGAAAAGAATATGTATATGGTCATTACATATGACCTATTGAGTGATAAAGTAGCTCTCTATTATAAAACAATATTGGGGCTATCTGCTCAAATTTAAAGAATTTGCTGGGCTGTGTACTAAACCAATATATTCTTTTAGAAAATGACGTAATATTAAGGACAGATTAGTACATAGTAGATTATAAATCCCATGTCCTAGGGTATTGAATACTTTGCAAGTTTTAGGCACTGTTCTGTGCGGTAAATATATTTCTTGTCAATATGTAATACAAAGCTTCCAATACATAAATGGGAGGAAATTTAATGTATCATCAAATTTTTGCTGTACCAGTGAATGTATTATTTATGCACTGAAGTGTCTGTGCAACAAGTTTTATATAGGGGAAAGTAAAACAGCTTTCAAGCTTCGTTTACAGGAACATGTAAGAGAGAGAAAAAATTGTAAGGTTGAAAGCCCAGTTGCACAGCATTTTAAAATGTCATAAGGGTAACCCAAATGGGTTGCAGGGCACTATTTTAGATAAAGTAGACAAAAGTAGTTTTTATGATGTTAAAGAGAGGCTTTTATATAAGGAAGCCCTGCTCATTTTAAAATTTGGAACTTTAAATCCTGATGGTATGAATGCTTATTGTAATTGGAAAGTTCTAATTTGAATTTTAATGATGTAATTAATTGTTTAATGGATGTATTTGGTTGTGTGTGTGTGTGTGTGTGTGTGTGTGTGTGTGTGTGTGTGTGTGTGTGTATATATATATATATATATATATATAGTGTGAATTTAGTATGGTTCTATATTCCATTGAAGGCAGTGAATGCTGAGGCGCTACAACGTATTAAACTCTTTGTTTTTTCCTGGACTGGATTGTCGTATTTGTTTTGCTTTGCTGTTCTACAGTGTGTGTACAACTAAAATAGACTTTAGAATCATATTATTTCACTATTTCCCCAACCCCTTACTGTTGTCTTAAACCACCTGAAAGCTCTCCGTTCAGTTTCAACCACAAGACTCCATATAAAGTCACTTACAGGCACAAAACTAATTAAGAAGGATGTGTTTTGTTTAGTTAGAAAACTACATATGTGGAATTTTTTTAACAATAATTTGAACAAAGAAAGTGAAAATCAATATGTATCTGATAGTACAGATGATACAGATATGAGCTTTTTTTCTTGTTGCTCAGATTCTGAGGATGGGGGTGCTTTGAATGCCTATTGTCAGTTAAATACAGATACTGTTCCCTATAAGTCACAATACATACCGCCATTTAAGCATGAAGTTGTCCAGCAGTTTTCTGTTATGATGAATTATGCAATCGAGAACCTTGCCACTGAGCTTGAAAAATATAAAAATAAAGTATAACTTGACTAAAAATGAATGGGATGCTTCATGTAACCTGAGTAATAAGAAAGAGATCATTTTCAAACCAGTGGATAAAGGTAACAAACAAGTTTTGTTACATTATGAACATTATTTAAAAATGTGTTACCAACACCTTAATGACATAAATGTGTATAATATAATTAATGTTGAATATAATATGCAGGCTATTGTAGAGTATAAAGATCTATTAATGAAAGGGAACAGATTAGGTTATTTTTCGAAAAATTATGTTGAGAAAAAAATTGATAGTAAAGGCTGTGCAATGGCAACATTTTATTGTTTGCCAAATATACACAAGCACATGACTGACCCCCCAGGAAGACCAATAGTGTCAGCATGTAATTATGTTTTGAATAAAATAGGCCTTTTTTGCATACTTATTTGTTAAATATAGTTAAGAAACAGGTATCATATATACAAGACACTTCTGACTTTTTGAAAAAAAAAAAAAAATATACATTGGGAACATAATATGTTTTGGCAAGTGATTGATGCCAAAAGTCTATACACAAGTATTAAACATAAGTATGGCTTGGAGGCACTGAAATGTGCAATGGACGATAGTATATTATTGAACTTATTGATTTTAGTTTACAGCACAATCTTTTTGAGTTTAATGGCACCCTATATCATCAGTTACAGGGTACAGCTATAGGTGCTCCATATGCACCCATGTATGCGAACATCATGATGGGGTTGTTGGAAAATGAATATTTGTATAACGATGAATTTTGTATTAAAAAATGTCTCATTATTATAGATATATAGATGACTTTTTTATGTAGAGGGGGCAAAAAATCAAGTTAATACATTTGTGAATAAACTTAATAATAATAGGTTTGGTTTGATATTTCAGCCTGTGGTGAACAGGTAGTCTTTTTAGACTTGAACTTAAAGGGAATTGTTGGTCAAAGTATCTCTACCTCTGTTCATAGGAAATTTGAAGGTACTAACTTTCTTCATGGCTCAAGTTTTCATCCCCCTCATTTGTTGAGATCATTACCCTATAGTGAATTTATAAGAAATAAAAGACTGTAACAACAAAGATGATTTAGAAGTTGAATATAACAAAACTTTAACTATGTTTATTCAAAGGGGTTATGAACAGAAGATTGTGAGGGAGGCATTGAGCAAAGTGAGGATGATAAATAATACGTACAGGAATAGAAGAGTGAACATACAAGAAAATAATCAGACTGTAGAAGAAAAGAATATGCATATGGTCATTACATATGACCTATTGAGTGATAAAGTAGCTCTCTATTATAAAACAATATTGGGGCTATCTGCTCAAATTTAAAGAATTTGTTGGACTGTGTACTAAACCAATATATTCTTTTAGAAAAGGACGTAGTATTAAGGACAGATTAGTACATAGTAGATTATAAATCCCATGTCCTAGGGTATTGAATACTTTGCAAGTTTTAGGCACTGTTCTGTTCGGTAAATGTATTTCTTGTCAATATGTAATACAAAGCTTCCAATATATAAATGGGAGGAAATTTAATGTATCATCAAATTTTTGCTGTACCAGTGAATGTATTATTTATTCATTGAAGTGTCCGTGCAACAAGTTTTATATAGGGGAAAGTAAAACAGCTTTCAAGCTTCGTTTACAGGAACATGTAAGAGAGAGAAAAAATTGTAAGCTTGAAAGCCCAGTTGCACAGCATTTTTTAAAATGTCATAAGGGTAACCCAAATGGGTTGCAGGGCACTATTTTAGATAAAGTAGACAAAAGTAGTTATTATGATGTTAAAGAGAGGCTTTTATATAAGGAAGCCCTGCTCATTTTAAAATTTGGAACTTTAAATCCTGATGGTATGAATGCTTATTGTAATTGGAAAGTTCTAATTTGATTATTTAATGATGTAATTAATTGTTTAATGGATGTATTTGGTTGTGTGTGTGTGTGTGTGTGTGTGTGTGTGTGTGTGTGTATATATATATATATATATATATATATATATATATATATATATATATATATATATATATGGTGTGAATTGAGTATGGTTCTATATTCCATTGAAGGCAGTGAATGCCGAGGCGCTAGAACGTATTAAACTCTTTGTTTTTTCCTGGACTGGATTGTTGTATTTGTTTTGCTTTGCTGTTCTACAGTGTGTGTACAACTAAAATAGACTTTAGAATCATATTATTTCACTATTTCCCCAACCCCTTACTGTTGTCTTAAACCACCTGAAAGCTCTCCATTCAGTTTCAACCACAAGAAAAGACTCCATATAAAGTCACTTACATGTACAAAACTTTGCAATTTCCCACCTATTGTAAGTTTAAACTGTCACAGAAACCCAGTGATATACTTACTGATTGTTTTCCTAGCTTTTGAGATATTTGAGGTCTTGGCTCATCCCACTCATTTCACCGTCACTACACTTAGGCTCATTCCACTCTCCTACCCTACCCCCATTCTCAACCCACCCCTGTTTTCCCTAGATTTATACCTACCATTACTCCATCCACTAAAGCTTGTTATTCAATTACAAATACTCCAACTTCCATACATCTAATAAACACCAAAACTCCAACCATTACTCCACTAGCTCAACTTCAAAACTTCACAATCTGCTCCCTACTGCCCATTCCAATACCCTTGCCTTATAGAACTCAAATTAAACCTTGGCACTAAAAAGGTTCTCCCTTCTCTCTAACCTGTATCTAGCATTATATATCAGTTTCCTAATCCCCATTACCTACCAGAACTAGTCTCCAATTCCAACAACATTTACATACTCTACTCTTGCTCTACATTATGACAACCCCACAGAAAGCTTTTATAAGAGAAAGAGTTTATAGTCATTTAGAATAAAACTCAATTATGGCAGTAGAACAAAAGGGCAATAAAAGAAAGTCATATGGAACAAAGGATCATTTGTTGTTAAATTAAGTCATAGTGGAGTACTGTAAAAAAAGGGAAGAATCTAAGTATGGCATGGATTGACTACAAAAAAGCATCTGATAGTATCCCTCATTCATGGATAAAAGAGTGCTTTAAACTGTATAAGATACACCCTGCACTGATCGATTACATTACAGTGGCCATGAAACAGTGGCAGGACACTTTGCAATTAAGCCATGATAAAGGACAAATTGTTATCCCAGGGATAAAAATTCAAAGTGAGATTTTCCAGGATGACTCTCTGTCACCATTATTATTCTACCTTGCTCTTAATCCATTAAGCTGTTGACTCAACAGCTTAGCCCACAGCTATAATCCGGCTCCTAGAAAACAGCAAAGTGTAAAGACTTCTCACCTTCTATTTGTCAATGATTTAAAACTGTATAGCTCATCAGATGAGGAACTGAAATCACAACTGCAAGTTGCCAAAACTTTTTAAGATGATATAAGAATGTCACTTGGTCTTGATAAATGTGCAAAAGCAACCTTTAAAGCAGGAAAACTGCAATGCCAGGAAAACATCAGTTTGGGACAAGAATGAGATGTAAAAGAACTTGAGCAAGTAGGAGTGTATAAATACTTGGGAACTGATGAAGGATCAACAATAAAAGATGAAGAAATGCAAATAAAACTCAATAAGGAAAACTTAAGAAGACTTAAATTAATCTTGAAAACAGCACTGAGATCTAGGAACAAAATCCAGGCTATAAACCAATTTGCTCTTCTTGTCCTAACTTACACTTTTGGAGTGACTGACCGGCCCCAAAATGTGTTGGACTGATTTGTTAGGAAAACAAAAAGGATGCTTCATGATCACCAGATGACTTATAAAAATCAGTGTATACCAAGATTATATATTCTGCATTCTGAAGGAGGGATGGGCCTCCTTGAAATTGATTATATGTATAGATCTGCAATCCTGGGACTCCACACATATCTGCTGACCTCACAAGACCCAAACTTAGTGAAAGTTTTGAAACATGAGGAGAATAAATCTAAAATGACTTCTCTGCTTAATCTAGCAGAAGCTTATTTGCATCAAGCAGGAATAGAAATCAAACGAAAAGTAGATAAAAATCAGGAAGCAACTGAAGGTAAAGGATCAGATGAGAATGCAAGAATTGTGGAAAAAGCATAAATATCTGCAAGTACAGAAAACTTCTGGAAGAACCTCATGTTAATCAGGAATGAACACAGGAATGGCTAAGGAGAGGCTAATTCAAACCAAGAGATGAAAGGTTAATATTGGCAGCCCATGATAGTGGACTGTGTACAGTTAGTTTATAAAGTCCACTGAACATGTGGGAGAAACAGACAAATGTATGTTTTGTAAAACCGAATTGGAAACAGTTGCACACCTCATTGCTGGTTGTGATATACTAATGGCAGAAGGACTGTATACTGAAAGGCATAATAATGTAGTGAGACTGTTGTACTGAGAATTGTGCAAACATTATGGTACTAAAGTGGCCAAAAAACACTGGAAACATGAGCCACAAAGCATCACAGAAAATAAAGAAGTCTACTTCACATGCGATCATCCATTACCAACAGTTCAAAAGATAGATGCTAGAAAAATGGATATAGTGGTCCAAGAAAAGAAGGCAAGAGTAGCACTGATCATTGCAATTGCCACACCCAGTGACTACAGTGTCTTGCGTACAGAGACACAAAGTCATAAAATATCAGGATCTGCAGGCAGAAATGAGAGCAATGTGGAAGAAAGATACCCAGACAGTTCCAGTAGTAGTAGGAGCAATGGGTCTTATAAAAATAATTTACAATTGTATTTAGATTTGTTACCAATACATGTAACTGCATACGAACTGCAGAAGAAGTCATTACTGGGCACATTGCAGGTGCTGCGAATAGCAATACTGGCTGACATCAAAGAATGAAACAATACTAATTTCATGAACTTTAATCATACTTTGACTTAGGAATGGGGTCCATTCCCATCATGGTAACAGAAACCCAAAAGACTTGGAGAAATTAAAAAAAGCTTTAGTAACATATCAGCCAGCCTAATTAAATATCAAATTATGCACCTCTCAAAACTCAAAATCCTTCCTGACAACATCACTAATACACCTAACTTCTACGTAATAGTCAGCAATAATAAACCTAACCAATATCTCAACCATTACCTCTCCAATCAACACATTCTATCCCTGTGTGTGGACATCCACCCCAACCTAGGTCCCCCAACTACAGTTTCCTCTGCTAAAACCTAAACCCTAAAAATATTCTTCTAGTAACCCTAAACACATGTAGTATCTGTAATAAAACCACAAAACTTAATTTTTGGTTAAGTCAATATACCCCACATTTTCTAGTAATCACCAAAACTTGGCTAAACCCCCATATCCATGATATTGAAATAGCACCACCAGATTATAATATACTTAAAAGGACACAACCAACAAAAAAGGTGATGGAGTAGCCTTAATCTATCCCAACACCATCACAATTTCACCTTTCCCTAAATAAACACCAATTTTCAACAATACTGAAATTTTAATTAGAACCCTACCAATTAAAAAAAACAAACAAACAAAAAAAAAAACAAATACATTGTTGGACTATATATACCCCCCCCCCCCCCCCCAGGCAAAACATCCAAACTTTGGAAGATATCCTCTTCTGGATAACAGAAAAACATCAGTAATGAAACTATAATTATAGGAGATATCAATATCAACTGGCAAGATCTGATGATTGACTCCCCTACTAATAGCATAAATCTCTATGGTTATACCCTGCTTGTTACCAGTGTCACCCATGTGCATAACAGCAATACCCTAGGTGCAGCTCTTGACTGGATACTAGTTTCTAATCTTGACAAATACTCTAATCCATAGACTCTACTTAATACTCTTAGTGACCACCTACTCATATTCATATATAGATCTACACCACAAATTAAGTGAACCCACACATACAAAACCACCAGAAATATCAGAAACTTTGACCAACAAAGGTTTAACGAAATTCTAAAACACACAAACTGGAATCCACTTAAAACACTAACACTAGAAGATGCCCTGGAATACTTCAACAATGTATTTCCAAATAATCTTGACAGCCTAGCATCTTTCTGCACCAAAAGAATAAAAGCTAACCATGCTCCCCGGCTAACAAAAAATGCTAAACATTTACAAGATAGAGATAAAGCCTGGAAGGAATGGCACAATAACAAATCTGATGCTAACCTAATCAAATATAAACAGTTAAGAAATAAAGTAAAAAAGCTAGTGAACTTAGACAAAAAAAAAAAAAAAAAAAAACTTTTCCAACCAACTGGCAAACCACAAAAACAACCCCAAATAATTTTGGAAATACATCTCAAACCTCCTTACCCCAGGCTCTAAACAAACTCCAATGCCACACCCTGACAAACTCTCTCGGAAATAGATGACCTGTTTAATTCTCATTTTATAGATAGCATAAGCAAACTGTTAACAAATCTCACTGCAGCAACTATCTCAAGCCCTATCTCTGATTCCCCTCCACCCTCATCTCAACTCCTGCACAAACAAAAAAAAAACTTTGCCTCCTCAAAAATATAGTCCTACATCTTGTATCCTCTTTTCTCTTAAACCTGTCCTTACCTCTCTCATTCAGAAACTACTTCAAAAACTAAAACCGTGCTCCCTCTCTTCTGACAAACTCCCCCTGAATACTTAAAACTTGCTGCAGAAGCCATAGCATATCCTGTCAGCATCCTTATAAATCATTCTATAGCAAAGTCCAGTGTCTTTAACCTCCAGAAAAAAACCTGTCGTGAGCCTTTTACATAAAGGGAGCAACTCCAATGAACTATCCAATTTTGACCAATCTCCATTCTCTCTTCTCTTTCCAAACTCCTGGAAAAATGCATACATAGGAAATTGCTTCACCATCTCATACAAAACAAACTAAGCACCCCTTCCCAGCATGTTTTTTTCCCATCACACAGCACCACCACTGCCCTAATCTCCTTCATGGACGCTGTGTCCAAATCCATTAACTCAGGTAATATCACCTCTGTATTACTACTAGACTTATCAAAGGCATTTGACACAGTGTCCCAGGACAAACTTCATCATTGGCTATCCATTGTAGGCTGTACCCCACCATTTCTCAAATGATTTACAAGCTACCTATCCAACCATCAACAGTGCATTAAAAGGCAAAATAATCTATCCCAAAATCAAACCAACACAACTGAGGTATCATACTTGGACCCTTACTCTTCAATTTTGTTTACCAACAAACTTCACACCACATCAACCCTTAGCTCCATTATCTAACACACAGATGTCACTACCATAATTCCCTCCTCTAATAATATACAACTTTTCTAGCTACTTACCCAAACCACCTTCACCTCAATAGAGAAATGGCTGAGAGAAGCCCAGCTACTCCTATTCCTAAAAAAAAAAAAAAAAAAAAAAACTCTTGCTTTTCTTGGCAAAACCAATCTCATCTGACTTTAAAATATTCTCTCAGGATAACACAGAAATTAAAACAGTTCCCACAGCTAAGCTACTAGGAGTTACCATAAACAAAAAAACTAACTTTCAAACACCACATATGCAATAGCATTAAAAAACACACATCAAGCTAGGAACATTCTTTAGACAAAAACTTTATTGGATAACCGCCAGAAAAAAACTTGTCAACACCTATTTGCTTCTTTCTCTCTTATATGCAGCCCCCTTATAGACCAAGTTATAATCTTCTCTTAAAAACAAGCTACAATCCTGCTACCATAAAATTGCCAAATTTGCCACAGGCTACTTCTAATGTTCCCATCATTGCCTAGCTCTGAAAGAGCTAAACTGGCTCAAACTCACTTAGTTCAGCTATCTTCTGTACATAAAATGATATGTACACCCAATAGCTGCCCAGCCTTCAAATCTGTCCTAATATTCTACATCCCTACCAGAGCCATCTGCTCTGTAAACAACTCCTAACTGTCTACATTCCAAACAAAAGAGCTGGAGAGTGCCTATGCTCTCATGCTACCGCCAAACACTGGAACTTTCTGCTAACAGAAATTACTACCATTCAGTGCTTTAACAACTTCAAACACACCTTAAAAAAACATTTTATTGTAATCAGGCCTGCCTCTACTCTTTCCCTAACAGGTGAACACCATTCACTCTCTAGGGCCTTCCCTTTCTACATCTGGAGATCCCTAGACTATGAATTTCATCCACTAACCATTGCCATATCAAACTAAGAAACTTTATGTATTTCTACACCCTTAACTATTCACATCCTACTCCACAATTCTTCTAAGCATATGCTTGCTTCTAATATTCTGACCCTCTGCCTGGACCTTACTGTTTTCCTCATTCCTACCTGACAATAAAAGTTGTAATCTACCACATTATTTTTATTTAGTATTGCCATATAGTGCATGTTTTATTATCATATCTGCTTCTCTGTACTTATTTAGTATTAATTACTTATGTAATGTGTGCTTTAATAGTTACTATTAACTTTTTCATGTACAATGTCTTAACTTTAATGTTTCATTTGCAGCTTTTCTCCCCAGGCCTCTACTGAAAATGGATTCCTGACACAATCAGACTTCCCTGGTAAACAAATGTTAAATAAATAAAAATAACTAAATAAATAAATAAAAATTATCAACAAGTGCTATCAATGCTCTTTCGAATTCACACTCTAACAAGGCTGTAATTTTCAAAGCTCTATTCAGTTCAACAATTTGGCCTAACATTTTGAATCTGCTTAAGTACTACATACACTAATACAACCTTGATAATACAACCTAGAAACTTGATACATTTTCACATCTTAAATATGCACAACTCAAATATTGTACAAACCATATTATGTGAAATAGACCATGTGAACTTGATTGATCACCTAACTCGCAAACAACTAACCTCTGTACATAATGTTTGTAGAACTGCCAACTATTATATACATGTCTACAATTGTTTCATTTATTGAAATGCCATTTGCTTTAATGTTACTTAACATTTTAACCATAAATTTCACCATGTTTATATATTTTTTTCAGTTATGTATGTAATATAGGTGGAGCTTTTCTCCATAGGCCTCTGCTGAAGAGGAGTCTTTCATGGCCCAGTCAACCAAGGGAAATAAATAAATAAAGCAATAACAAATGCTATCCTGTTGTGTTGTGTTGTGAACATAAATATTGGGTAAATATTGGATATTGAATGCAAGCAACTGGCATGCAATTTCCTTCTTCCTCTGTTTCATTGACTTTTCTGGGTACATTTTCTTTTGAGCATTTTTTTAAGGATTTGAGATCAAAGTATCAGATAGTTCTGTATTGCTGGAAGAATTTTGTATTCCAGTTTTTATAGGAATTTACTGCATCTTTCAGCATTATGCTGTAGATGGCTAAAGTAAATACGTTTATCTTCCGCTGAGATGTGCCCTTTCTCCCCAGTTGTGCTATTCAATTAAGAGGGGGTTGGAAAGTAATGTACCTCATATGGTTTGCATTCTGATTTTATTTTGATTCATTCTGTTCTATTTGTTGCTAGTGTACCTTTTTGTTAATTAGTTCAAAGCTAGAACTTTGTTTCTGATAGAAATGAATGTAGTGATATTGGGTCTATATTACTTCGTAAAATATGTCTCCATTGAATCCCTATTCATCAATTACTACCCATTGAACAGCCGCTCAGCAAACGTTATAATCATCGAACTTCTTTCCCAGGGAAAGAAGCTACTTGGCCACCAGAGGAACCATAATACAAATTACATAATTTGGCATACACGAAGGCCCTCACAGACCTTTACTTATATATGTCAACTCTGAGATCGCACTACAGTGGGGAAAAGAGCTAATTCACAATGATAGCCACCTTGTTACTTTCCCAGGGAAAAACTTCCATGTAGCGATTGTTCGCTGAATGCAGCATTCAATGTAGCCATGTCGATGAACAGGGATTTGATGGAGACGTCTTTCACTGAAATAACATAGACAGACTGAAATAACATAGATCCAGTAATATTACCTTAAATGTATTATCATGGATCTGTATATACCTGTTGTTAGTTAAATATAAGTATATTGTATTGTATGTGTAGCAAACTCATTTTATGACCTCAAACTTTGCTGCTCATCACAAATTTGCTACTTATAGCAATGGCATGAGATATTTCAGCTATGTTATATCAGACCCATAATATGCAGTGTAGACTAAAGAACAAACAATTTTGTCTGTTATATTATGAATTATTTTAGATTATAGCTCTCTCTTCACTTCCTAGCACAATATAACAATATACAAATAGAATGAGCCCTCTTCAAATACCCATAAATTATCCTACATACAACATTGAATATGCACCCCTACGTCAGCAACCTAAAGGCCAGAATTCATACCTCATTCTTTGTCTGATACAAGTTCTCACAATTCCTTGCCCTGACAGAATGAATGCCATTTTCAAAAATACCATCCAGCTATAAACAGAGGGCAGTCTTCTCTTGCTCACATGTGCTTCCAAAAAACAGCATGCATGATCTCAAAATATTCTCCTACAAAATATGCGCATTTTTCCTGCTCTAAACCTGAAGTGGTCATCAATGTATACCTCTTCAATATGTCAACTGGTTACCTATTAAATAGTTTGTAGACATGTTACTTCTTTCGCTAACAAAGAATCGGACTTGGCTCTTAGCCAACAAGTAAAATACACACTCCTAATTGCAGTCCTGAATTTCCAATGGCCTCATACTCTCCAGACCCACAGCACTTGCCTTTTTCCACTAACCATGTCTTCTCTAGCCTGGCACCCACAGCCTTCGTGAAGTGGGTGTCCCAATCTTTTGAGTAGATATCTACATTGCTCAGATAGGCTGCTGCATATGATTGGTATAGCCTTAAGATCCTATCCAGACCTTATCTATTCATCTTTGTAAACTATTTCCATTAAAACATTAGAGCAACAGACCAGTTTGGGGTACCTTCTTCACAGGAAAACATCAAATAGGATAGCAGTTAGTCCAAGTTTGTTTGTTCAGCCTGCATAACATTCCTCAGGTTCATAGGTAAGTATTAGGTTATCAGTCTGCAGACTATTATAAGCCTAGCCAATAACCAGATGCTAGAATTAAACCCTGTACCTTGTATCTGTGAGTTATGACTCACTATGCCAACCTTCCCCAAGTCAATAACTTCAGGTTTATATTGAAACTCTCTGCTAACATATCAGTTTGGCGGTGGTAAATAGAAATTCTGAGTTGTTTTACATGAAAACTCTGAGTGAAGTGTGTCATAATTTTTGACATGAATGGAGTACCATAGTCTTTCTGGATTTTATTTGGTGTCCCCACCCATGAAAATCATAGAAATGACCCTGAAATTACTTTCCGAAGGAGAAATGGATTCAAAAAATCAAGTAACATGGTCTGGTATGAACAGAATATACTGGTGTCAGTTTCAAGATTTGACTAAGGGACCTGCAATATTCATGACTAATCTTTCAAAAGACACTTCCATTATGAGCATTGGTATCTAGCAGATCTCAGAATCTAGATTTGACTTTGTGCTTTGATGTTGTTAACAGCTTGCACAAAGGTTTTTGACTTCCCACATTGCAACAAGCCAACAGCACAGAGCCATCACCTTGGCTTTTGTTTTGTCTATGCTTAAATGGCCCCCAAGATATGGCAGTGGGCCATTTTCATTACTGTTGTTGAAAAGTATCCGAGTGCCAGGAGCTAATGAGTATTCCTTCTTTTCTTTGCTACATTCTAGATTACATCAGTTTGTACCTCAAAGATTATGCAGGCTGGTGGAAAGCATATTAACGAATCTTCCACCATTACCCTGATTTTTTTTCCCGGTCCCACTTTAGTACCTCTTCCTCCCACAGTGATATTTTAAAGCTCAGGCCACAAATATAGAGCTAAAACAGATTATGTCCACTCTTAATGGTGGTGTCACAAGAGGTAAATGGTTGACTCTCATCTACCACTAAGGCAGGGACCAGGAACTTTACCATTCTTTCCAGAAGAAGGCTAGCTCACAATAGTACTTGCAGCATGTTCTCCTGTTTTTCTTTATTTAGGAAGTCATGTCAGACCTGGAGGAACTTTCCTTTGTCTAGCCTTCCCTAATTTATCCCTCCTATTTTTGGAGTGGGTGGTACTTCATCTTCTCCATGTGTTTTTATAGTCTTGTTCTATGTCCTGGTCTCCTGCGACTTTGACTCCATCCTATTAATTCATCCTGATCATCTCTCCCTACAACTACAAGGGGTTTCTGTCCCTTTATATAAATTTATTCATGTCATAGTCTTCCTAGGGCCATCTTCTGTGACTCCGGGTTGTGTACTCCTACTACTAGGATTTCTTTCTGGGGTAATAGATACTTTTTGCTAGCTTTTAATGCTCCTCATCATGATTCCAGTTTGAGTAGTAGTAGTACTAGGTTCCCTGTAGTTATTTGTTTCCTACTCTTTCCAGAAATGTTTTAAAAAAATTAAAATCCTTTTGTTTGATTATATCATGGCTAAGATAACATACTATAGCCACAAGGTGCAGAATTTTCCTAAGCTGAACCTGAATACCTACTTTGTAGAACAGATAGCATCCTCTTTTCTATTGCATATATACTTCTAAGAACCTTGGAGTGTATATGATTTTGTTAAATTTTCATATGATAATGCTCTGTATTATCTTAATTTTGTTACTTGTTCATGTTTTTTGTGGAGCTTTTCTCCCCAGAACACCACTGAAAATGGTCTCTTACCAATCCAGTGATCTATCCCAGTAAACAAATGCCAATAATTAAATACACACACACACACACACACACACACACACACACACACACACACACACACACACACACACACACACATATATGTATATGCTCGTCCACATGCAGCAGAATCATGTCAAAGAACTGGTGTGGGAACTATGAGGGTGATGCATGAAAAGTTGATAATATGTTTCTGGTTGGATGTTAAAAGATTAATACTAAAGATGTTTCTGCTTCCACAAGCATGGCAATTCCATACAATCTCCTTATTCCATGTATGGTGATAAATGTGTAGCAATTCCATGATGCTCTCCCTGTTGGCATGATAGAGGTTTGCATTCTTCTACTCATGAAGGTAATGATATGCTGATGCTGGTGGGTCCATTTGCAGTGCAGAGTATGATGGTTTACAATATCCTGGACACTGGCTCCAAAAGAGAACACTAAAAATAGCTGGCCAGCTATGGTTGCTGCTGTTGCTAACAGTGAATTGTAAGTCAAGCTCCTAAACACAAAAGATTCCCAGTGCTCAAAATGTATAAATGCTGCAGTACATAGTGCTGACTTTATATGAATTTAAATCATTACACTATGTTTCATTTCCTTTAATCATTTACATATACAATAAGTCTCATTATCATTTAGTTCTTCACATAAATGACATTATGCTATTATTTGAATTCCATCCATACCATTCAGTATCCAGTAAGTTAGTTATACTAGTAGTGTTTCTGAATTAACTCCTTCTATTAAGTTGCAACTCTTCTCAATATTTTAGTTATTGCTAAGTGCTAAGTATTTGTAATTATCTAGAAGAAATGTATTATGCATTACACAAGCTTTCCCCTTAAACTAAGTGGGTAGAAAAGGCACCATGAGAGAGCGTAGCAGGTAGTACCAATAGGTATTGTCAGGACAAGTTGGTATAGTGTCTGTCAATGGGGGGATTACGTAATCCTCCGAGTAAGACTAACCAAGTCTTACTCGGAGACTGCCGTTTAAGACTATGACGTCAACGCGTCATGCATATGCATGAGGGAGCTGACTCAACTGGAAGGCTTACACGGAGCGTGTAAGACTGCAGGGGGTGTGTCGGACTGCCGAGCAGTCCAAATATCCACGCCCCTGCAACCATATAAAGTGAAAATGACAAATACAATGAGCGAGTCCACTGAAATGTACACATAGCAAACAGTACACATCCCCACATATCAAACCCTTTGTAAATGTAAAATGTAAACTAATTTTTTTTTTATAATTCTCGATATAGCTGCCCGTATTTGTGCATATTTGCGCAGGTGTGCCCATTGCTTAGCTGCAGTTAGCAATTTCGACATTGAAGAGCATAATAAGAAAGCTTATGCAAATCAAGCCAAATAGCAATAACGTAGTGGTAGAGCGTTCGCACAAAGAGGAGGCATTCCCGGTTCCAGTCCCACCACTCCCCTGTCTATTTTATGTTTTAAATTAGTATATAAAATAATTCCTGACATATATGAATTAAATTTTAGTAAAAAGCATTGAAATGGCCTATGTATTAGTGAACAAAATGTATATATATATAAAGATAAGAAGGTGAGCAGCATTAAGGATATTGACATATAATTGCCCATAGCTAAACAGCTTTTTACCTAGTGCAATATAATTGCCCATGGCTAAGCAGCATTTTACGTAGCGCAATATAATTGCCCATGGCTAAGCAGCATTTTACCCAGCGCAATAAAATTGCCCATAGCCAAGCAGCACTTTACCCAGTGCACTATGATTGCCCATAGCTAAGCAGCGCTTTACATAGTGCAATAGGTTTGCGCAGAGCTGTGCACTGTGCCAACCAGTGCACCATAGGGCAACGTGGAGCAACGTAAAGCAAAGTTGCCTAAACACAGCCACACCCCCTAGCCTGTCTGGACAGTAGTAAAATAGAAAGCAATGACAAATTTCGAACCCTGGACACTGTGCACCATAATCAAAGTGCAGAACCACTAAGCCATGACAGCTTAGCATAAACATGCACTGTTAACATACATATATGTATAAATGTAAGATTAACCATTGCTAAGCAGGTTTGCTGTTAGCCGAGAATTATCAAAAATGGCCAATCACAAATAAGTGCGGGAAATGCGGCATATTTAAGCTCCATAGGCGGGAATGCTTGCCATAACTGATTGTAGCTCCCATTTGCAGTCAGAATGGCTGGTGCTGGAGAAGGTACTCGCTTTTGAGCGCAACGCTGGGGCATTGAGGAGTCAAAATACATGATTTGGCTCCTTGTCCACCATCATGAGTCAAGCCTCCTGCAGGGTCAATTTCAAGGGACGGAGTACAAAGCAGAGGCTTGGAACCGGTTAGCTCATGATCTCACCAGTGCCACAGGGGTCCCTCGGACTGGTGAGCAGGTCCGTCACCACCATGCAGACCTGAAGAGATGGAAGCGGGACCTACTGAACCGATGGATACAGAAGGCCCGTGACATGCAAGATGCCCCACTACTCAGTAGGTAGCCATGGAATGAAGTATGTAAGACATGCTATTGTAGTCTATATAATGGATAGGTATGTCTCAATATCCCTTCATTTACTTCACAGCTGCAGGTGTCCATGCTGAAAATCAGCAAGCCTATGCAGATAGGCTGCTAAGGCTGCACCACCAGGCAGATTAGTAACTATTCTGCATGTATTGTTATATAAAATAAGTGACAGAGCCTGAAAAAAAGTGTTGTAGCCCAATAATAAAGGCATACAAAGCCCTGAATAATTTCTCTTCATGTTCTGTTATATAAAATAACTCAGAGAGCCAGAAAAAGAGTGTTGTAACCCATTAATAAAGGTAAAATAACTCCTGAATAATATCTCTGCATGTACTGCTATATAAAATAAGTGAGCGAGCCTAAAAAAAGAGTGTTGTAACCTATTAATAAAGGTATAATACGTCTTGAATAAGTCTTCTGCATGCACTGTAATATCAAATAAATGGGAGAGCCTCTAGAAAAGTGTCTAATGTAATTAATAAAAGTATAATACTTGGAGTGTGTCTGTGTCACTTACTTTGAAATGTTGTTGTACCCTTGCATTATATAAAAAGTACTGTTGTATTAACCGCTGTCAACCCACAGTTGGGCAGTCCCGTATAAAGTGGATGAAGGAAGTGCCAGTAGCTGTGAAGCATATATACAATCCTCAACAGTTGGTTAATGGCTGGCATGCATAGGTAAATCTGGCACACAAGTAGCTTGTTAATGTGTTCCCCAGAAATGTGAGTGTGCTACTTGAAATGCAGGGTTCTGTAGAAATATAACGGAAAATGTCATGTGAACACATCCAGATATGTAGATATATAAATATAAATAAAATATATAACTATGTAGCAGTAACATCTGCATCTTGGACAGTTAGTATGTCAGATATAGGTCAAGTATATAATGAACTAGCCAAACCCATTACACAACCTAATGCACATTGCCTAGTGTAATAATACATGCAGGGGATATGCACCTGCAGTCAATAGGAATGTAGTGTAAACTATAAGTACTTATAAGATGTTAATGGAGGTATCTTTTTACACCCTACTGTATGTGCATACACAATGCAATTCCATGGGTATGTCTAATCTCAAAACATTTGTTGGGACATATGTCCTATTGTTCTATAAATATCTGCATTTACTTTGATGCATGTGCCCTGTTCAAACACCACAATCTTGGTGGCCTGTTGCCACCAATCATCCCTGCATGCTTTTGGAATGTCCACTGTCATTCAATATATGCATGTGTTATGCTTGCTGTTCAACTGTTGGAACCCTGGTGTGTTGGGTTAATGGGAATATTACTGCATGCTGTTACAACTAATTTGGAATGCTGTTGTCTATGTTGTAATTAAACACACCTAAACACAGAACGTATGGGAAGGCCGGTCCCAGCGGACCAACCTGTCCCTCCTCAGCTGGCGATTGCACCTGGCACCAGCAGGTCCGGTGCCCAGCCCGGGCTCCCCTCCTCCGTTGGTCCTGTGCCACCTTCGTGTGGAAGCGCTGCAGGGGATGGGGCTCGTCCCCCCGTGCAAGCATGGGCAGAGAAGGGCCACCTGTCACCCTCCAAAGGGTCTGGGCTGTGGTGCGTAGGGAGATCCAGCATTCAGTCACTGATCCCCTACGCCAGCTCGAGGCAAGAGTGGCGTGACTCATGGGTGAGCCTGCCCCTCCTACGCAGCCCCCAGCACAGCCACCCTCTGGGCTGTGAAGGTGCAGTGGTGACTGCCCATGGGTGGGGATCTCAGTTCCATTGTTACCATCTGTGGGCTCATGGGCTTGCGATTTCCAATCATCCTTCCCCATCAGTTGTGTTCACCCACCCCATGTGTCATATTCCGCCCCTGTAGGCATCTTGTTTGTCTTGTCTGTTTACCTCCCCAACCTACCTCCCCAAATATACCTACTTCCTTTACCTCACATTCCACTCTCACCTGAAAAAAAAAAAAGGGCAATCTGTTCCCACAAAAAAATTACGCCCCATACATAGCTGCCCATTTCGCACACATGTCCACTGGACATGTAAACTGATAATTATAATTAGCAGTACAACATACTTTGTTGTCCTCACCCCTCTCTCAGGGGTGGAAGGTTTCAAATTTCACTCCAAATGTCTAACATATGCACAGCTGTTGCTGGTAATGAAATGGGCAGCTATGGACCTTCCCTACACCCATCCTGCACATCCCGAGCTGGTTTCCCTACTGTCTTTCCCTCTTTGTGCCCCCTTTTTCACCACTTTCCTATCTCCCCATTTTCTTTTCTTTCAAAGGAATTAGCGTGGGGGTTAGTGGGAGTAAGCACATTTAAGCAGTAGTTAGTGGGATTGAGCGAGTGTGCGTATGTGTGCACTTAGCTAAGTATTGCTAAGCTTCACGCAATCCCACACAAACCCACTTACAACTGCTTAAAAGTGCCTTAGTCACTCTGCATGGCAGGTCCCTTGTTCTGCTGAACAGCAAAATAAAACACATCTGTCAGTCTCGAACCCCGGACCTTGGACACACTACACTGCATGAAGTACCACTAAGCCACAGTAGACATACAACAAGTTTGTGGTGTAATAAATATATCATGCATTACAATGAGTGACTGTAAAGGGAAAATAGGAATGCCATAACACAAATGTTGTTCTGTGGATCTTTACCAGCAGTTGTTGTGGAATTGCATGACATGACTGTGAAAAGAGAACCAGCCATTCTAGCAGGAAATAATGTTACAGTAGCACTTTACAAACCCCACACAGTATCAGAGCAGGATAAACACTGGCATATTTGTAAAGGGCAGAGGCCATACTTCCCAACTGTGACTGCTTTTCCGGGATGTCCCTGATTCGTGAACAAATGTTAGCTGTGTCCCTCAGAATCCCTCTGAAAGATACTGACGTTAGGCAGAAAAGTGGGGAATTACACTTAATGAATAATGTCAATAAGGAAGAGTACACACTGCTTGCACATCAGAAAAGGTGTATTAATACATATGCTCTGATTCTCTCACAGTCTCAACTTAATGTCTGTAATATATTACAGGTGTACCTCACTTATATGTACCTTTCCCTGATGCTGTTCAAATATATACCTGAGTGTATCAGAGGCCTGGCAGAGGCAGAAACACACAGGCATTTCAGTTTTTCTGCTGTTACACACTGCAAATAGCTTTGGAATGAGTCCCACAAGCATACCCTTATTTAGGAGTACAACACAGAAATATCAAAGGATGTAGCCATGTACTGGTAGCAACCAACTGTGACAATGTCATTGTTCCAGTGCAGAAAAGACCGGTGTGGTGCACAGACAAAGAGTAATAGGCTAACCTCTGGCTACCATCTGGATATGTCCACAGGTGGGAGCTACACAGACAGACTACTTGCCTTGATAGACTAACAGGTATACAGCAACCCTGTATGTTCAGCATGATAAACATCACACAATAATATATAATGCTCTCTGTACTTCTGCACCCCTACCCAAAAGAACAATATACCTGTGTATTCAGGCTCTACCAAGGATGTAGGTAGGCATACTCAATACTGAAATTTGTCCAGTTGTCTTGAGCAGCCTGTGCTAATGTCAACACAAATAAACAACAAACTGTTCAGAAGTGAGTTAATTAATATTTACAGTATAGTAGTTCACAAACAGTTCATGTGCCAGAAGAATACATTGCAATAACTACTTTTGTATGGCAGTTAATTGTCTAATTAGAAAAGAAACTACATACTCCCATGTATCTTGTGTAAGCATTTGGAGGGGTGAGTAAAATTCTACACTGACAAGTGTGTACTAGAAGCAGCAACATTCAGGTTTGAGTACAACATGCAAATCACTGGCTACAACTGTAGCTTCAGATATAAGTATACCAACCTTCTGATTGACACAACGGTGTCCACAGTAAACAAGCATGGGACCCACTTTGGAAAGCTGAAAGGGCTACACCTACCTACCTTAGCATTTTATAGCAGTGGGCTGCTATGACAGTGAGTACTGCAATTACCACACAGCAGGCTGCATGCAATTAGTAAATAGTGGGCACCAATTGGTGCAGAGGCCATCACATGCACATGTGCAGATACCTAGAAAAGCAGGCTGTACTTGCTGCCCACACATGCAATAATCTCATTTCAGCAACAGAGAGAGAGAGAGAGAGAGCATGAGCAAGAGAGAGACAGAAACACAGACACAGAAACAGACAAAGAGACAGAAACAGAGAGACACAGAAAAAGAAAGAGCAACATCAACAGACAGAGGAAACCCAAACCAAAAAAAAAATGATTTCCTTTAAAAACAGATGGAACAGAGAAATACAAAGGAAAGGTATGTAACACATATGTATTTTCTGGCATGTAGTAGATATTTTTGAAGAGTACTCTACATACCGTGAATCATCCATATGTGGCAGCAGTACGTATCTATATGTATCTGTACATGTGCATAGGGCAAGGGACATACTGCAACTGTTTGTGAAGGGTGTATATATATATATATATATATATATATATATATATATATATATATATATATATATATATATATATATATATATATATATATATATATGTTGTTGAAGGTTGTTATGTGCATATTTCTATGTAGGTTGTAGTGTGTGTGGCAAAGAAAACAGCATGCAGTGGTGGTATATGACGTGGTGGTTAAACACTGTGGGTATGCTCTGTCAGTTTTGCAGTGTTGCAGCCAATGAGGCCTGCTAAAGCTACATGGGCTGAGGACACCTTCAATGCAGTCTGCACAACACTGTGCAATATTATGACATAACTGTATATCTCACAACTGTCGCATAATCGATATTCCCACCATGAAAAGTGGACTGTATATGTGCCTATATGTACAGCAATGGATGTTTATATGTATGTGTGTATGTATGTGTATATATATATATATATATATATATATATATATATATATATATATATATACATATATACATATATATATATATATATATATATATATATATATATATATATATATATATATATATAGAGAGAGAGAGAGAGAGAGAGACATGGGGTGTACTTACTGTGACAGGTGCCTGGTGACCAAGGTATGGACTGAAGCTCAGTGTTGACACTGCAATGCCATCCCTTCTTGGCAAAACACTGTACCCATTAACTTCCACATAGGTGGTACTCTACCTAACACCGAAGGTGTGATAAGGGAACATGGGACACAGGTAGACAATAGCCTCCCCTTTGATAATCATAGTGCCACACTAGTCATGTACTCTGTCTACGTGGTACATGTCATCACAAAAGGTGTGTCATCTAGGGAAATATACGTCAGTGTTCCCCTCTACTTATCACACTTACAACCCATTACAGAGTACAATGCCCCATGTGGTATGTACCTCACATGACAACTACAGCAACTGGAAAGGCCACAGACATACCTCACCAAGAGTAATACCGGCCTGAAACAGATGCCCTATGCAGACCGACTCACAAAACCATAGTTACACTGTGTTGCATACCGCCTACCCAGAGGTGACCTCTGCCTAACATACAGAGCTATGTCACACCCATAGCTGTTGGACATCCTCCACGTAAACATAATACAATCCCTCCCAGATTCACGCTCTAGGGCCCTAAACCTTGTCAGCTCAATAAACAGCACATGCTGGAGGGATAGAGTCCTAACTCAGAGACATGCCATACTCTGGAACAAACCACCTATCAATAGCAAACAAAGCTCCTCATTAGCAGTTGTCATAAATACTCCTGATGATTGTTTGCGAGATAGGAAATACACCCCGGGAATCACCTCTGTGGCTCTGGTTGACAGGAGCAAGTGAAATTAAATTACATGTGTGTCAAAGGCCAGGGTAGTGTATGGCTAGGCTGCTGTAGGCCCTAGGGCCAATAGCGTATTACCTACCTATGACACGATGCACACACACATGTACTTAGTGCAATAATTGCTATGTGAGGTCGACTGAGTGTGATGGTGAATGTGTTTGTGAATGTGTGCAAGGTCTGTAAAGGTGTGATAGCTTAGTGTGAAATTGTTTCTGTCATGGTAGTTTGTGTCCTAGCTGTGATCCCAGCAAAAGATGTGTATGCTATTGCTAGGCAGAAAAAGTAGTATGGCATATGGTGTGACGTAGTCCCTTGTTGTCGACTGTGGTGTCCCATTGTAGGCTAAAGCAATACATGTATGCTTAGTGAGTGGTACTGCTGGTGAATCCAACTCCCATATGAACTGTAGTACTACCTGAAGCTGTAGGCCTAAACAATACATATGGTGTATGTTCACATTGCTTGGAAACACTGTTATGTGTGTTTCCTGTAGTCATCACAGATCACATACCTCAGGCATAAGGTTTTGTAAGTAGTGACACACAGTACTGTATGGTACACAGGTAAAGCTCATCTGGGTTGGCATACATTTGTGTGTTGTATGTATGTCTGATGTGTGTGTAATTATGCCTGTACCATGCCCTCAATCATATCTTGTTACAGGGTATACATGTGTATCTAGCAACATATATAGTCTAGTAGAGCAGTATGCCACCTATATTAACAACTGTGCACATATGTTAGGCAGGGGTTTGGCATCAACGACTACTGTGGTATACTGGTAATACTGTAACTGTACTTTACATTCATTGCAATGGATGACATCTTTCTTTATGCATTAGCTTGATATATAACTCCTGTGGCTAGGTGGTGCATTGTGTCACATACAGTGTGCCATGTACTGGTGTATAGTCTTACATACTGGCTTCTCTTTGCTGCTGTGTAGAACATGGTTTGATATATAGAGCGTGGCAGGCACTATCAGCCAGTTGTGGCCTGAGCACTAATATGTGGTATTGAACATGTGTATCCTCTGACAACCAATCGGATGCGAAATATGGCAGGTAATTGATATCTGTACTTTAGGATGTTAAGTGTGCCACATGACTTGCTCACCCATCTTGTTTAATTGTCTTCCAGGGGCATGTCCCACCAAAAAAATAAGTTTTATACAGCTGCAGAGGAAGCAGAAATACACAGCAGCCTGGTGCAGCACTACACCCTGCTGTTTTCTAGAACCAGTCAGGACCAGCATGAGCGGACTGCACTGTGGCAAGATCTTGTTCATCGGGTAAATGACATAGGCATGCATAACCGGACATATGAGCAGGTACGCCATCACTGCAGTGATTTAATTAGACATGTCCTGCGGCGTGCGTCTGATATCCATCGACAACAGCTTGCCACAGGTGGTGGGGTTGCCATTCATCCCCCCTCACCAGAGTGGAGGAGCTGCTCCTAAGCGTGGTGGCTCCTGGCCAACCACAGGAACAGCAACTTACATGTTTCATCATGGAGGCCGGAGCCACCCAGCATGTTGACATGGAGCGTGCAGGCAACATGACCTATCTGTAAACTACTGTTACCTGTATTGGTATATTATGCATATGTGACATGTGTACTGTGTGTTTAGCAGTTGTGCTACATAATGTTGTGCAATACTGATATTTTGAATATAATCTGTACACCTGTGACTGTCGACTGTTGTACTACTGTAGTTTAGCAAACTCACAGTAGCAATGGCACAGATGTGGCCACTGACAAACTGTCTCATATTCTTGTAGGTCCCTCTGGTGTGACAGCAAGGCAGCCAGTCAATGCTGATGAGTGTGTTATAATTTTAATATTGCTAATGAAATGTGCATGTCATAGGTGAGGTGTAGGCCATGTACATGTAACACACCTACACATAATGCATGCTGTGCATGTTTGCTGTGAGACTATGCACATCTCAGTAATGACAGCAGCTGCCTCAATTACATGCAATACACAGAGCATCACACACAATTGTGGCAACACCGTACTGGACATTGGATAGGCATAGTTGATACACAAGTACACAACATACACAACTTTGTCATACGCAGTTCACCTTAACATGCTACACATAGCGTATCCAGACACCCGCTGTAAGGTCACACTTCAGTATCCCATATGTCATCCACACAGCACACATAATATACCTGAGGGGTAGAGGCCTATCATTGGACTGTGTGACACTCTTCAACACATAACACATTCATGTTAGTCAATGCTCCCTATTGGGCACCTTACACACCCATGTAACAAGTGGCTGTGTAATTGTGACTGTAGCCACAGTACTGCAGTTCTGGTATAGCATGCTAGGTGGCAGTCTGGCAGACATTAGTAGCCTTGAGTAACCACATGATGCATGATGATGATGGCTCATGGTACTACACCTCATCCAGTTACAGTGACCACAGTACTACATATAGTAGTCATTGCTATGCACCTCAATGTTGTGTGTGTGCAAACATATGCACCTATACACAATATGCATAGCAATCACCATTTGTACAAAGTGACACATATATGTCTTGTAATGCTATTGAGTGTATAGGTCACATGACACACATTGGATATGTGTGGTGTTTAATGTTGCAGTCATGTTGTAGCATGCCATGTCATGGCTGGCACTGGAATGTCCACAATATGTCCTACACTCACCATACCCACTGTACAATGGCCATGTTGAGCAATGGTATTCCATCACGTATACATGCACCACTCATCCTGTGTGTATACATAGCATGCATGCGCTAAACCTGTGTCCACAATTATCTGTTACAGACACAGACACTGTAATCAGAAATGGTTATCTATGTGACACACAGATACGCATCCAGCCATGGTATGTATACCTGTGAGTGATGGTGCACAGGACATTGCAGACCGTTTAATACTTGTACAGCAATGTTGTGTCCATGTACACATTGCATTCCAGGGTGAGGCCAATCACTGAACAACAACACACATGCATCAAAGCCATGTATACTGTTATTAACATGGGCTGTCTACACTCGCACTGCATGGTCTTGAGCAACAATCTTTCTGCATGCTGACATGTGTGATATGACTGTTTGCCTTGTGATACTGTAACCCACCTTCAACCACTATTAAGTATGTTTTGGATTGCTGGTGGTGTGTGTGTGGGTATCTGCTGTGGTGAGGAGTGTATTTGTGTGCATGTGTTCATGTGTGCATGTGTTCATGTGTGCATGTGTTCATGCGTGCATGTGTGCACGTGTGCATGTGTGCATGTGTTCATGTATTCATGTGTTCATGTGCGCATGTGTTCATGTGTTCATGTGTTCATGTGTTCATGTGTGCATGTGTTCATGTGTGCATATGTTCAAGTGTGCATGTGTGCATGTGTGCATTTGTTCATGTGTTCATGTGTGCATGTGTGCCGACATCATGTACAGGTCGTAAAGTGTGTTTCCTGTCTCCCTCCCACAGGTGCTGTGTTAGGGCTGGTTCACTGCAACAGGGAAACTGATGTCACTGAGCCAAATAGTGATAATGAAGATAGGTGTGTTGAGACACAGGCGTGTTTGCCGGGGTCTGTTTTTGGGCCACCAATTGACAGTACACAGCTGTCCAGCCCATCCATGCATACAGTCATACTGCCAATACATCCATCACCAATGCCCATAGCTGAGGGACAGCGTACTGTTGGCATTGGCCAGGACAGTGTGGTATCCATGGCACATGCATCCCAACACAGCAGCCATACTCAGATGTCTGGAAGGGTACCACATAGGCAGATGTCCAGGGGTTCTCGTAAGACCACTGCTGTTCATCATGCCCCTGGCAGATGTGCCACAGGTTTAACAACGTCATGCATGCTCCAGGCTGTCATGGAGGCACAGGCACATATGGAACGGTACACCAGACAGGGACTAATGGCACAGAGGGCCCATAACACCACCGTCATTGACAGTATCCGTGACCTAGCAGGTGCCATCCGACATTACACCGAGGTCACCAAAAGACATTGGGGAGAGACATTAGATATCCTCTGCAATGTCATGTCCATGTGTCAGGACAGTGCGGGACGGTTGAGACGTCGACGTGGATGTATGCCAGCAACATCAGCAGCTGACAGTCACCGCAGACGTCCCTCAAGGCACAGCTGCTCCCGTAGTGCCAGTAACAACCCCAGCAATGTTGGGGGTGGGCTGTCCATAGAATGTCCTAGAGGACCACTTGCACGTGGCTCTGGACAATCCCTGCAGGGACCTGTGTCCAGTGTACATCCATCCACCTCTGGGGATAGTACCCAGTCTGGCTTAGTACCTGATAGTTTCAGTAGCACCCCTGCCTGGCACAGGTACCGTATCCATGGTCAGAGACGGTGATCTGTAAAGCCTCGCAGGTACAGTCTGTGGCTGTCCCACAAATACCCGTATATGGCAGCCACATGGTGGAACTGTGTGCATGCAGACACACACACATACTCCAGACACCTAGGGCTAACACATACCCACACACATTACAACAACATTGGCCCATTCCAGTATTCTTGCTCCTCACACACACACACACACACACACACACACACACATACATACACACACACACACACACACACACACACACACACACACACACACACACACACATACATGTCAATTGGATGGCTCACTGTAGGCCTCTGGTGAACCAGCAACACACCCTGTGCATATGATGAAACCTGTGCCACGTCCTGTCATCTGTAACATTGATGCAGGAACAGGCTACCATGGTGCTGATGCACAGGGTGTCTCTATAGCAGTATAGCAATGTTAGCATGCTATCAGCTGTAGAGTGTAATGATATGCTTGAAGGTGTAGCTGAGCAGGCATGATGCATTAAAGCTATGATTGTCATTGTAATGTTGTTTACACCAGTGTTGGTTCCAATTGTGTATTGTCCAGCCACGTGACACTTGGCTGATGTGTGCAGTATTGGCAGCATGTGTTAGAGAGTGGGCAGTATGTGTGGGATGTGTGTAGCACAGATTTGCAGATGTACAATTGTGAACATGGTGGAGGTACACTGTCTGCATGTGTGTGCATAGTGGACACATGGCCAGGGTGACATGCTCTGTATTACACAGTAACACTCCATAGTTTCTATTGCTGGCCAGTATGCATTGTACTACACACATTCCGGAACCTGACTACACATGTGTGTATGACATGGTTTGACAGTGTGCTGTGGGTGATACTGTTACTATCTATCATTGTTTTGCATTCTGGTGGTATACATCACTTCAACAGCCTGACCATAACCAATCGTTAGATGATGTCTTGACAACCGACACACAACATTTGGATCCTTCGGGTACTATACAGTGCCAGTAACCACTGGTATTCACCTGCACCCATTACTGAGATCACTCCTGTTTACCATATAGCTCTCTTAGGTACAAGCAATCACAGCAGGGATATGTCCGTCCATGTCTGGTAATGCATACTGTGCCTATAATGCATTCTCCGGATGGCACACACATACTCCACAAGGGTATCACACAGACAGATGCCTGTTGTCAAACCCATGCTGTAAAGCTATAAGCCAAACTAAGTATAGTTATCCACCTTTAAGGAACATATTATCCCCACAGTACCACATAGGTAGTAGCTACCAGCATGATGAACAGGTACCGATGTGTACATGCAACCAAGTGTTATGTCATCTCTCCTTTGTTAATCACATTTCCAAAGGTATTTTCGAATCACTTGGTGGATCACATAAGCAATAAGGGGTCTGCATGCATATCCACAGTTTGTTCTACACCTATGAATAGTCGTCATGGACAGACCTTGTTGCGTTTGAACAGGTCTGACATATACCTCAGCCATAGACCCTCACTCACACATTCCAATAGGAATCGTAATGACTTTGTGTGACACAGATGACCTAGGCCAGGGATCACTGCAGTGGCTGGCCTTGTCACAAGCATACAGATGTAACCTAAGGTTTGGAAAGCAGCAGCACAGTCTGGCAAGGATGACATCTGTGCTCTTGGAGAAAGCAGGGTTCCCACACATGCAATCATTGAGGTAACATATACAGATATGTATTTGACACACAGCTAGCTCACATGTGCAATGCATACTGATATGAAATACAGTGGTAAAAGCAAAACCCATAACACATTGACCAACAGTGTCACACACATACAGCACACACACTCACCAAGTGCAGGATTTGAACCCCTACCTAACTATTTCATGATACTAGAGAATATGCATTAACACGATGTGCTATGCACATTACTGTCAGTTCTCTTTTCCACAGGTATATTTGTGACATCGCCAGACTTGACAAAGGTTAGATTACCACTTTTGAGGTGTTTTACTACTCTCCTAAAAGGTTGTTCCTTCTCAAGGGGAACACACACACACAGTTGCTCGGTGCAGGATTCAACTACTTCATGATACTAGAAAAGTACGCATTAACATGACGCGCTATATGGATTACTGGGAGTATTATTTTCCACAGGTATATTAGTAGGATGGTGACATCATCAGACTTGACAAAGGTTAGATTACCACTTTTGAGGTGTTTCACTACTCTCCTAAAAGGTTGTTTCTTCCCCAGGGGAACACACAATGGCCCAGTGCAGGATTCAAACACCTACCTAACTACTTCATGAAACTATAGGAGTACGCATTAACACGACGTGCTATACGGATTACTGGGAGTATTGTTTTCCACAGGTATATTTGTATGATGTTGACATCATCAGACTTGACAAAGGTTAGATTACCACTTTTGAGGTGTTTCACTTCTCTCCTAAAAGGTTGTTCCTTCCCAAGGGGAACACACACACACTTGCCCGGTGCAGGATTCTAACCCCTACCTAACTACTTCATGATACTAGAGGAGTACGCATTAACACGACGCACTATACAGATTACTGGGAATTTTTTTTTCCACAGGTATATTTGTAGGATGGTGACATCATCAGACTATATGAAGTGTGTTACATTAGGTGACATTAGATGGCCTACATTGAAGGAATGTCTAAACACTTTGGCCATGTGATCATCAAAGGTAAGTTTACTATCTACCTGTGTCCCCAGGACCATAATTACTTTCTCCGTACATGCTGGATTACCACCTATGTGGTAATTTGTGTGCACTTTGTATTACCCAAAGGGGATGACTTTGCATTCATTGCCATTCAGCTTGAGGGCATTGTTTTGACACCAGGTATATGTCTCTGTAAGACACTTCTGGAGGATGTCTGTGTCAGCTGTACAGTCAATTATGGACCACAGTTTCCAGTCATCTGCAAATCTGTTCAGCATTACACCTGCTGTGCTTGCCTGTACCTCTGAGCAGTATCAACTGAACAGGTGGGGTCCCAGGACCAAGACCTGTGTGATGCCATTTGTGACTGACTTAGAGTTGGACATGGCACCCTCAACTATGAACATGTGTGTTTGATCTGTGAGCCACTTGGCCACCCATCCTGTGGCATAGCTGTTCATGTTCAAGCTGGTACACTTGTCCATGATGACGGAGTGGGGAATGGTGTGGTAAGCCCTTAGTGAGGTCCAGGTGGGCTGTGTGGACTACTTTCACCTCCATCTATGTTCATGGTAACTGTTTTATAAATAAGTCAACTAGGTTTGGGAGCCAGGCTATGCCTTTAACAAGGTGAAGTTGTGCAGAGTCCAGTGTCTGGAGATCTCCAATGTCTCAGTGTATGGGTTCCATGACGATTTGCTCAATAGCTCTGTAGACCAGGCTGAGTACACATGTTGGGCAATGGTTTCCACGTTCTGTTTTGGCACATCTTTTGTGGAGCTGGATGACTGTTAGTGTATGCCATTCTTTGGGTACATAGCCTGTGATACGCTTGAGTCTAGACAGTGAATGTAGGTGAGGATGTAGTTCCTTGTGGGCCTAGTGTAAGATGCAGCCTGGGACAACTTACAGTCACATTGATGCTATGTTCTTAGCTTTGGTGAGGGCTGTCTTTACCTGCATGTCCGGGACGTCTGTGTCTTAGCATCCATCTGTGATAGACACAGGCCCTTTTGGGGGCGATGGGGGGAGTTTACACTGCACTTGTCCCCCTGGGTGTGGGCAATCAAAGTTGGTTTGGTGTATGTCATTACTTTTTTCAGTAGCTGACAGCATATTTGGAAGGTGACACCTACATGTCTGATATAGCTACAGAAGGTTTTGTGGTTGTTATTATTACATTCCTTGGCAATTTGTCTTTAGAAACTGTGCTTGGATTATTTTATGAGCGATCATTGTTTCATCCTAATAATGATCAGTGATGCCTTTCCTTTAGTGAAGTTGGCTCTATCAGGTGTTAGTTTCCTCCTTCTGTTGTCAAGCTTATTTATGGTCAATGACCACCAGATTGTTTTCTTACTTTTGGAGGAGTGCATATTGGTTTTATTTGTGATGTCTCGATCCATGCATCCCTGTAGATGCTCATTGGATGCACTTGTAAATGATTTGGCAGATTGTATACCATTATCCTATAGCAAGAGGGCTTTGGAACTTTCCACTTTGGTCTTGGGAAGTGTGAAGTTTGCTTTTGAAAATGTCTTCACAGTGGTTTCATTGACTGGGTGTGGGGGCGGGTTGTGGATGTCCAGTGTGATTACTTAATGATCTGATATTACCAGCGAGGGGGTTATCTCTGTTGTGTAACACTGGTACCCCATGTTGGTGATGATCATGTCCAGTATGTTGTCACCTCTAGTGGGCATGCTGACCAGCTGTTCCAGGGTGTTAGAGTTTCTTAACTCTAGGACACATTGGGCAAAGGACATTGTATATGAGTAATTCACCCACTCATTGTTTGGGTAGTTGTAATCCCCTCATATAATGGTGTTTGATAGGACCTTTATATTTGCCATTGTTCTCCAGAATACTGAATGAGGTTCCTGAGACAAGGTACATGATCTGTAGCAGGCTACAATCTGATGGGCAATTTGCCCAATGTTAGTTGCACTTGCATGGTCTCCAAGGCCTCATGCTGTGGCAGTAACCTGGAGGTGTGGATATCCATATGGTAAATGGCTACACCACTTCCTTTTGTATTTCACTCATGGTCTTGGGTCCAAAGGTCAGGGTGATTGTGAGTGTTTTACATGGATCATATCCAACAGCTGCATGTTTGACATAGCTTTGGATGTTACGCAGTGAACACCTCTGAGTAGGCGATATGCAAGGGAGTACGGATGGAGCATTTTGCGATGGTCTGTGTATGGCATGTATTTCAGGCCACTAGTGCTCTTTGTGAGGTATTGCTGCTGGCTTTCCAGTTGTTGTAGTTGTCTTGTGAGGTACAGAGCAACAGTGGCATTGTACTCTTTTATAGTTCTAGTGAGTGGTGAGTAGAGGGGAACAATGTCCTCTTTTATTCTGCATGAGACACATTTTGTGATGAGGTGTGCCACATAAGAGGGTTTCCTGACTACTGTGGGAATGTGCTTATCACAGTTGTATCCACTGTTCACCCGTGACCCAGGGTCTCTTGTCACACTTAAAGTGTGAGGTATACTACCACCTATGTTGTAGTTCTTGGCTACAGAGATTTTAACAAAGGTGATGATAATGCACCTTTTGGCATTGAGCTACAGCCCATGGCTTGGACAACAGCCATCAGTCTCAGTGAGGCCCTTTTGTAGGATGTCCACATCTTTAGTGTTTACAATGATGGCTCCTAGTTTGCAGTCCTCTGGAAACGTCAGTCGCCACAGAACTGCCATGTTAATGTTTACTTCAGGGAAGTAGATACTACACAGCCTGGGAAGTTATCTAGTCCCATGGCTGCTGTGATACTGGCTTCAGAGAGTGTTTTTTACCTGTGCAGCCGTGATGACAGCAACTTTGCAGTCTTCCATTATAGACATGTGCTTTTTCGTGGGTGGGGGGGGGGGTAAAGTTAACACTGATCCTATCTGCCAGGATGTTGCCACTATCAGTTGGCTCTGTACATTTAGTGCCACTGAGCTGTAACTCAGAACAGATCTGAGTGTAACCATGACATGGTCCTGTCTGTTGGGCAGAGATCTCCTGTGTACAGTATGCAACTGAGTACATCTTGGGTTACATTCATTCTTGTTGCATGGGGCAACTATTTGAGGCCAGTAATCCTCTTGTTAAGGTTCTTCATTGTTCTTTCTAGTTGCTGAACGTGCCTAGTCAGATTCCTCGCAAGTGTGTTGTGGTAGTCTCTGACAGGTCTGATGACTGCTGAGTAGTGGTAACCTCCTTTGACCTACATGCACAGACCTTGGCAGTTTGTGTGTACACATAGCTGGATTTTCAGACCACTTTGTGAATGTGTTTCTGGAAGTAGAGATGACTATACACATTTGTCCATAGATCCCTTATCATCACATCCATATTTAGCCTGTGTGTGTGAGCATGCCCAGTATGATGTAACAGTATCTTCCTGCCTGACATTTGCTTGGTTTGTTTAAGTGTGTGAGCATGCCCAGTATGACCTTTCAGTGTGATGCAGAATGAAATCCACTACATTTGTTGGAGTGTGTGAGCATGCACAGTATACACATTTATACCATATGTGTATGGTAAATCAAGGTGTATTTTTACAGAAGGGCTCACCTTTGTGTCGTAGATCAACAGGGATCATGCTGTACCTGCAGGGCTTCCATGAGGCACTTTGCATAGACCTATCAACATTTCTACATACAGGGGGGGCAGCTATTCTTTGTACATTTCTAACCATGGGTACACCGGATTGTTACTGTGGGTGTACATAGGATGTGGGATTCACCTGACACTTATACACATTTGCTGTGCCTGCACTGCTATGTACAGGACACCATTACAGTCTGTACTGTTGCCTATTGTACTGGCTTGAGGCATACTAGTGTACTACACGTCTTAGCGTCCATTGCCACATATATTAGCTTGCGACTTCATAGCCTACACAACCCACATCACAATGCCTGGCCTGATGTTCTCTGTCTGCATAGGCAAGTGGGTGAGGTTACCCATTTGCCTCATTAGGGGCATGATACAGCATTGCTTTGTGTTTGCATTAGTGTACAATTGTCCTGCTGTGTCTGTACCACTGTAATGCTATCATGGCTTAGTGGTTCGGTACTGTGACTATAGTGCACAATATCCTGGGTTCAAGCTCTGTCACTGCTTTTTATTTTCATGCTGGCCAAACCAGACTGCTTAAGGTACAGTAAAGCAGATATGAGCATGTTTAACTGACTTTGCTCAACTTTGGCCGACCTTGGCCATCATTGCACGAGCAATTTTGTTTACATATACTAGATATTGGTAAAAGCTGCTTAGCACTGCTTTATATTGCTTAAAACATGGCAATCATGCCTCAGGTGGTGCTGCAGGGCTGCCTATGTCAGTTGCACATACTACACTCCCTATACATGTTTGGAAACAGGTAGTGTCAAGTTAGGCATCCCTTTTATTTTATGTGTGAGTCAGTGAGAGGTATCATTTCCAGGGTTCCTACTGAGCCAGTGTATGTGCTATGCGTTGCCTCTTTGCCAAGGACAAGCAAGACGTACTGGGCATGCCTCCTTCTGCCTACTGGGGCAGGCTCAGGTTGTTCCTCCTCCGAGTCATGCTGTGCCTGTGCAGGCCTTGGCAATGGTGGGGGGCTGTTTGGCCCTGCCCCATGCTGTTCCTGCTGCAGCTGTTTTTGCAGGATCATATTGTGTAGCATGGCACATACCATGACAATTTGAGTACATGTAGTTGGTGAGTACTGCAAGGCTCCACCAGATGTGTCCAGGCACTGGAACCGTGACTTGAGCATCCCTATCACACGCTCGATTACATTTCATGTTTGTGCGTGTGCCTCATTATGGAGTTCTTGTTCAGGTGTGTGTGCATTTCTGATGGGTGTCATCAGCCATGGCTCCAGTGCGTATCCAGCATCCCCCACTAGGTGACCGTCAGGGATGTCCCCATTTGCAAATGTCTGGTACAGCTGTGACAGATGCCAGATATGGGAATCGTGGTAGCTTCCAGGGCAGCCAGCACACACATTCAGTATTATGCCCTGGGCATCACACACGACCTGGCAGTTGGAGTGGAAGCACTTGTAGTTGATGTAGGCCCTACCCTGCTCACCAGCTGGTGCTTTGATGTGTATGTGCGTGCAGTCAATTGCACCCACTACCTCAGGGTATTCCGCTATTTGCTGGAAGAGACGCATATTGCTGGCCAATACCTCATGGGAATTGGGGAAATATACATGTTCACCGACATGTGCTGATGTGGCATTCAGGAACTGGTGCAGTACCCTTGATGCTGATGCCTGTGAAATCCCCATCATATCACAAGTTGGTCTCTGGAAGGTACCTGTTGCTAGTATTCTTAGGCCAACACATACCTTGGTTTCCACTGGGATGGGTTCCCCTCTGTTGGTTCTTTGTATGAGGCGTGGCCTGCACAGCTCAACAATCTGCTGCAGGAGGTCTCTGTCCACTCTATAGCGCTCCAATATCTCGAGCTCATGTAGCCCCTGGTAGGTTACCCTGGGTCTGTGCACTCTTCTCCGTCTCCTCACTGTGGGTTGCTCAGCAGCATTCGCAATGGCACCACCCTCAGCATCTTGCACATGTTGCCTTATAACAGCAATGGCATCCCCTAACATTTTTATGTCTGAGTTTAAGCTTTTTAAGTTTTCACTTCTCTTTGTTGATTGCAGTGTTGCAGTGTGTCTGAGAAAAACATGGGGGAATGTTGTATGCAGAGTTTTAGGTGCTGGGCTGGGCTGGGCTAGTGTACTGCCTGTGTAACTGGCTGATTCTGATTGATTTCACCTGGTAGCTCTGCTAGTTCTCCTTGGTTAACTTCCTACTACTTCCTTTCCTTCCTTTTCCCATTTCTGTTTCCACAGGGGGCAGCGCCGCACAAATACGCATGCACACAGGCTTACACAGGCTTACATGGGCTTAGGTGGGTGCACATTCTAGTATACTAGCTTAGACGGCCTTACATAGGCTTACACGGGCGCGCACCTGCACACACAGGCTTAGACGGGTTTACACGTGCACACACACGCGCACACAGTGTAAGCAGCTTTGCAAGAAACTTTAGTGATAGCCACGGCGTACACCTTCAGTTTCTTGATTTCAGTTTAGACAACTATAGACACACCTCTTTTAGTCCTGAGTAATTCACAGCAACTACATGCCACTCTGCTCCAATACGCTTACAGTCTTTTTCATACATACCCCCTCATGATGTCACCCATCTCCTACTCTGTTACTCCCCTTTTCCTACTTTTACACTCTAGGGACATGGTTCACATAGCAGGAAATATTGGGATTCACTATCCTTATCCTCATTTACATAGGATTGCCTACTAATGCAACCTCTACGGATTGGCCATGTTGTCTTCAGCCTGCCATTCACTTGCATGGCAGATTAATATTTTGAATAACATCCCTATTTGTAGCTTTTATTTTTTGGTTTTCTGTTTTTTAGAGCACAGCACATTTGCGCGGCGCTGCGCTAAGCTTAAACATCGGAGATCGAGGGAAAAAAAAAATATTCTTTTTTATTTTTTTTTATTTTGCAATGGAAAACAATGCCAATGGCTGTATATTTGGCCATTGGCATGCCTCCTCAACTGGATGCAACCTTTATTTGGAGCTGTCATTTGCTATTTGCAGAACGGTACTCAGTTGCCAACTGAGTACATTTCTGCAAATAACACTACTCTTACTCGGACAGGTTATTGTTTCCTGGATCGCAAATTTACCTAATTTGCATAGCTTTCAGCAGCAAATGGGGTAATTTGCATAACCTAACCCTGTCCGTGTAAGAGTTGTTTTAGGAGCTCTCTTGCACGCCCCCTGCCGGCTGTTCCTGGATCGCTTGGCAGACATGTTGGCTGCATGGAGTCTTACTCTAGTCTTAGACTCCGTGCAAGCCTCGTGAATCTGGCCCAATGCTCCACCTTGTAGAAAACACACAAACTTTTAGGATTTAATTTGTTAAAACGATTGTACGCATAAAGTATGTATTCTATAGAAAAGAAGTAGAGGGACACCAGCACTGTTGCCTAAGGGATTGAGGCAACTGTCTCTAGAATAGAATAATGACCCATTTTAAAAGACTACGTTTGGTTTACAATATTGGTACTTCAAGTCCTGCTATGAAACACATTTGCAATGCACCTTAAAACTTCTGGCAGTTCCTAACAAATCCTTTTTGACCTTACCAAACAAATAGTAAGCACAATGCAAAACACCTCGGAAGACCTATTTATTTCGAATCAGTATTTATTTATTTATGATCTATTCCTCCAGTTGACCATCTTTTTAGAACAACACCATTGAAACAATGGATGGCTTAATGTTTCAAACCCCAGCCTCCACTGAAAAGTAGATTTTAACGTAAATTCATCCTCAATTGACATACATTTTAAAAATCATTTTATGGAGTACTCATAGGGTTAACAAAGAAGTTTTCCATCAACTGAACTAGGTTTCAGAACTGTCATTGGTACAATACAAAACTATCTTTTGATAAAGGGAAGTGAGATTCTAATCAGCTTCCGGCAAAGGTTGGTCCACTGAAGGGTCTTGAAATGCAATCTTTCTAGGCCTTTTTCATACATATATTTAGTGGCAAACTTTGCAAGAAATGTATGTGCAGCTCACTAGAGTTTATTGCAAACACAATATGGCACTCCACTCATGGAGTGTGGACAGGGCTTCAAATTCATTTGTGGCTTATACAATTTCCAAACCCAGTGTTTTAAGGTTGCTACAGGGAGAACTTTAATATGACAGAACTGTCTGTGTTACTAATTTAGAAGAGTAGATTTTGAAATTTAGGGCAATAAGATATAAACATATACAAACGTCAACTTATTGTCTCTCTGGCACTGCAAGTGTAAGAAGTTGATAAATATTAATACACTTGACATTCACTAATACTCTAAATCACCCTGGTCAATCTTTAAATTTCCCCCATGCTGTAAGGCTTTATCTTGCCAAAAAGCATCAGTCCATTTTTATATAGCGCCAGTATTGCCTAAAAAATGCTATAGTGAGCATTTTGATCAGAAGAGTTATAATGGTGTATAAAACCTTAATAGATTTTTTATTTATATTCTATCCCCAGCCTCCACCTATTATTTTATTGTTTGATTTTACATCTGTAGAGACTTTATCCCCAGATCTTATACCAACAGCTGGATATATATGTCCATTTTTTTCTTAAGCCCCTGCCTGCCACTTGGGTCACTCAGAAAAGGAGGGACTAAGCCCCAACATCTTCAGAATAGTATTTACAAAGGACTTCTTTAAATTGGTACATGTCCAGAATAAAGTTGCTTATGGTCTATTAAAAGCATTCTCAAGATTTTATTTTCACTAGTGCCTTCAAGCTTGACAGGTTCTATGAGGCTCCTAAGCAAGTGGGGAGTGTCCGCTTATTATTAACTATTTGGACTTATTTTTTGCTAATTCTTCCACCCTGATCTGTAGGATATTCTTCACACAGATGGGATAGTTCAAAAATATGTCTGAGTTAAATTCAATAGGCTTGCCTAAACCAGGGGTTAACCAGGATATAATGCGGACATCGGGTAAATGTTTAAAATTCAATTTGGTAAGCAAAAGCATTTCAACTAACTTGAACAAAGCAAAAGCTCACCTGTCTGACAAAGTTATTTGTCTTAAGCTGATATGCCATTCTGTAGGCTGAATGATTTGGAACATTTTAGGAAACATGTCTATCGTAAATCTCGGGGTGAGTAAAGATTTTGCACACCTGTCCTTCACTACCTTTGCAGTGGACTCATCCTTTTCTGCGTTGTAAACATGGTAAACCAAGTACTTTGATTAAAGGTAAGTCCCTTTAAAAAAGCTTGTGTATCTTGTATCTTCTGAGGTCATAGTGTTTTTGCTACTGGGGTGACAAGACCTTGATGTGTGCACTCCCCCACACGTCCCTAGTCTGGGGACAACATTGCGAGCTGAGACTCTATGAAAAACCCCAAGCTGCCAGATTTGGGTAGTAGATATGTTTTAAGTCTCAGCAGGGTTTTAACATTATACTGCATGCAAGGAGATCTCTGATGAAGTTGCCCATTATGATCAGATGTTCCAGGTTTTTCCACATACCGGGCTCTGCCCTGGGGAGGCATTTAGCCCAGGGAGTACGGTTTCATACAAGCTGGCAGGATTTGGTTTCCTAGCTCGCCATTTATTACAAAGTACCGAAACTCATGATACAATTTATTTCGGCATGGCCTGCAAGCAGCTATCATATACTTTTTCAAAGGAAGTCCTCACCCCTCCTAGTGCTTTATAGCCATGAGTGATGTCCAGGCGTTTTTAATTGAGGTGCACTTTGGAATATTTGGGTATAGGTGCTGATACAGTATCGTTTAAATGCAGGAGCTTCATCACTTTAAGGAACATCAGATAGAATTTTGGCGTCATATCTGATGACCATTTAGATTTTGAGCAGTTCTAACCAAGTGAACAAAACCCATAGTTGTTTAAAGATCAACCCTTTTGCTTTCGACTACAAGCCTGAAAGAACATGAGGTTCAATAACCACTGCAAAGGGAACTGCACTAGGATCCTGTCCTAAAGCAACCTCTAATATTATTATAGCTGTTAAGATTGGAAAGTCCTGTGTTCACCCTGACTTCTCCGGTCTTCGCAGTTTACGATAGTTGCCTTAGGAATCAGAAACCTCTACCGGGAATGATGCTTTAGTATCAATTTCAAGGGTAACTGGATCCATTCTCCCTTGAAGCCAAATTAGAGTTGAACATGTGATTCTTACGTCAGGTGGATCCAAAATCGCTAGACCTCAGACTCCACCATTTCCGATGTCTGTAGGAGTGGCATTACTCCTGAGTTACTTGCCCCCCCCTCATGTGTCTAACAGGGCTCTGTTTTCTCCCCATCTCCGTGAGTTGCTCATGCTGTATATTAATGGTGACTGGTTCAATAAGGAGTTCACAGCAACGTATTTCCATTTCTTCATCATATTGAAGAAATACCATTCTTGCGATAATTGGTAAGACCCCTTACATTGGTCCTTCAGCTATGAAAGGATCAAAAGCTAAGCATTGCCTGGCAGACTCAGTACCATTAGTTAAAGGCACGAATGTAACATTAGAGTTCAGTGATGGAGGAGTCTCTGAACCCATTGCAGGTGCTTCTGCCAGCCTTGGTGAAGTAATAGCATTTGCCTTGTTTGTTTATGAGGGTTCAGAAAAAGCCTAGATATTGGTCATGCCCTGAAAAGGAGTTTTTTTGCCTTTTTGCAACCTCAGATTCGCGCAAGTATGTCCTAAGATGACACTGTCAGTTTTTGGGTGTACTCAATGAGGCTCCCTTCTGTTACCACTGGCCACCCTATGGGTCGAAGAAATTTGGTTTCCTGAAGCATATTAATGAAAATTGGCATGACTATTCACCAGTTTTCTTTTGCTATTACATTGTGGCACTATGTAGAGGTGACTTACGCACTGAGCTTTGCCTAGCGTCATTTCCTGTAATTAGTTCCTATGCAGACATTGACCCTTTTGTTACTTCAAATGTACAATTGCACACCTTAATTGTTTTACATGTTGTTATTGCTCCAACCAGCACTGGTTAAGAATTTGAATTAGCAAGTATTTGAAAGGCAAAGGTTATAGAGCTTCTTCTGCAAAGGAACCATCGATCCTGTAACCGCTTTAAATAAGTCCTTCTAGAAAGGGTTGATTCTCCGGTATCGGTGGGGCTGGTATTATGAGTTCTCGCTGGAAAGCTATCAAGGTTAAAATTTTTGTTAGACCTTATACTCTTATAAATGGTTGTGCTTAGAATTTCACTCTTATACCTGATAATGAAAAGAAAATTCAAAACAATCTTCTATCTAGTAAAGTTTTAATGTTAATATACTCATAGCATTAATTCACTGCAGCTGTAAACTACATCATATGAGTTCTAGGAACAAAGTATGTGAACTACAGGAAACTGATGTTTCACAAAAAAACATCTTACAAGCCCTTCTACTAGAAGAAAATACATGAATGATTACTCAGTGCTGATGACAAAAACGTCTATGTTTTTTCAAAATCAAAGTTCTAAAATCATCCATAAACATCTCTAGTCTCCACGTATATATACCAAAACGTTATCAGTAGTCACATGGTTTAAGAAGCTATGTCATTAATGAAAAGTGTAAACAAGATCTGACGAAGGAAGAATACTGATGTGTTTCCTATGCTATAAATATTATAATATTAACAGCTCTTCCATTAATCACACTATGAAGGGAAATTAGATATTTTTCTTTTACATTTTAATATTACTGATACTGTGAGTGAAACGCTTTTATTATTAACAAGAGAAGATCTGACCTCAAGAAAATTTTTGGAAGGCCAGTCGATTCTAACAGCTTAAAAGCTATAGATTTTACCATATCAAAAAAGTCATAGGTGTACCCAGTGTGCTTATATCAATGGCATCTGTATGTAACCAGATCACTCAGAGATATTTTGGTACTTACGTATTATCGCAACCACATTTTCACAGTTGCAAAATTCACATACTTCAAGTGAAAGGAGGGCAATAAACACTGTAAGGTGTCATTCAAAGTTCTACTTGCTGAGGACAAAGTTTGCATTAGTTTCAGTAAGATAAACAATTTAGAAAAAAATAATCTTTCTGATTAGTGTGCATTACAGACGCACGCTTGATTTGCCATGGCCAATAGAATGTATAATTACAGAATTTCTACAAACTGTAGCCCTCTTTAGACATATATTTATTAAACTAAAATGGTGATGCATCTGTAGTGGATCAAGAAATGCATACTATTCTAAAGTAGTATTCCCTCAGTTAAAAATGAATTACGCATTTATGCATTTGCATTTAAAACAGTGCAGTCTATCATTACAAATAATGGTACTTATGTATTATCGGTGGCCAGTATGGAGAAGAAATAACACAATTATTCTGTCTGGAACTGCAAATAGTAAAAATGTTAAAGTGCAAAAGCATTCAGTTCTGCTAAAATGTTACAGGCTATATTAAGTAGCATTTGCGTGGCCTTTGGGAAGTTCCTGCTGTAAACATGCATGCTCAGAAATGTTCTGCGATTACAGAAAAATAATCTTTTTTCATGCCCTCGTTTCACTTGTAGTACGCGTGTTCCTGCAGTGAAAATGCATGCTAAGATGAGCGAAACGTAAAAATCTGTTTTCAAGCCCTTGTGTCACTTGAAGAATGTGAGTTTTGCGACCGCGAAAATGTGGTTGCAATAATACGTAAGTACCGATATTTCTTATTATTCTTATGCCATTGGTGATGAAAATTTATCTCATCTTTTCAAAAGATATCAAGCTAGACATTTTCAAGGATATTAATATAACCACTCTGCAATATGAAATCATTTTAAAAGCAGCATGGATTGCAAGCTTTATTCAACTTCAAACAACAAAACAAATAAATTTGCTTCACTGTCCAGTCTTCTCCCAGTGTTACATTTTGCATTTTTCTCCACAAGGCAGATTAGTTCCCCAGCACATTCTTATTTGTTCAATTGTTTCCTCTTTTGCACATAAACACAGAAATAATGATGCAGAGCACACTAGCTATATATATATATATATATATATATATATATATATATATATATATATTGTTTTTTCCTGTTCTACATCACTTTAATTGTATTAATTGTATCTCTGACTGACATTTAGCTTGTTATAGTAAAACTGGTACTACCTCTAGTTTATTCATGTGTAATTTAATTTTTGCACATTTTCTTCTGTTTTGGTTTGGCCTAGTAAAAAAAGTCGAAAAACTAGATGTAGCTGTCTACTTTATCAATGAAGGAAATACAACTTTGTCTCCATATGCACACAAAAATATTTATGATCATATAACCTTACTGCTTCGGTGATCATAAAGGGAACATTATTATGCATGTTAATAATAGTAAAACAAAAAAATCTGTGGAAAACAGATCAAGTCAGCATCTGTGTGAGTGTTACTTTGGCAACTTTCAAATTGTGGACATGCAAAATCATTTTCTTTTTAGCCTTAGGCCAGTCAGCTCAGATTGTGTCTCATTTGAAGAAGCTTATTTGAATTTTCAGGCTGGTCACTACAATTAGTTCTTAATACTCGAAACAGGAGAAACAACAAACGACCATCTAGAAAAACTGCCACAGAAAGAACAAAGAACAAAAAATGGTACGTTTCCATTAAACTCCTACCATGCATCTCACCTTATTCCATCCTGGTTGTGTAATTACAGCTGTTGCCTACAATTTACTTCCTTCCTTCATGATAAAGGACACCTAAAAACAAGCTTCAGACAGGGTTATGAAAAAGAAAGGTTGACTCTATTCAGACATCATCTGGTCGCAGACATCAAAAGGGCAACATGGAAGTCTTGCACAGCCAACACACAGAACCAAACAAGTACAAATATCGACATATAAAATGTAGCCTCTTTTTCAGACGACTACGCCCGCCATTAAGCGAGCAAAGTAAATCTTTTAAACAACTTAATATACAATAACAAATAATGAAAATAGGAAAGAAATACAGGGGTAACCCCTACCAAAGGATGAAACATTAACTGTGGTATAGCCTGGAATGTGTTCTATATACAGCCTCATATCATTTCCCTCTAAGCCCAACTGACATATCTATCTTTATCCTTATATGATTAATAAGGAAACACAATAATTCTGCTGCTAATCCTGATGGTAAAAGGTTCTTTGGTTAAGTATTCAACCTTAACTTCATGAACCATCGTGTTTCTGATAGGTGCTCAGAAAAAAAAAAAACGTTCTTGAGTATACCAGGCTACAGAATTGAAATGTAGCTTCAATCAGGTGTGGGTGTAACAATTACTAAGGCACAGATCCACAAGTACAGCTCGATAATACTGCTTAGCTAATTACTTCAGCAGGGTTTCATACTTAAATAACAAAGTTCGGCCTTTAATCTTGTGCCTGTAGTCCAGGTCACGTTTTCAGTCTTATCCATATGCCTGCTGTTCCATTAACTTTTATATTTTATTTAACATTTGTTAACCAGGTAAGGGGATCCTTTACAGCTCCGATATGGGCCACAAGAGCCGGGGTACACAGAAATAGATTCAGTGTGGCCAATGATCTCGCATGGCCTTGGAAAGTTAACTGGAGAAAATCATTGTAAAGTTCACACAGACTGACCGGAAGTCAAGACTGAACCCCAGCCGAACCAGATCTTAATGAACCACAATGCTGACCACTTAGCTCATTTTTGCTTTGCAGGATGTCACTCCAGAAGCCCGGGGGATCTACGTACTTTTGAGGTCTAATGATATACTCGTGAGACCCTATAATGATGTCTCAAACAAAAAGCCTAACATCGGAAATGTGGATTAATTTGGAGTGATACCTCAACCCCCCCCAAAAGGATGTACGCGTGGTAGGGGTTTAACGGAAAATTACCCAAAAAACTTCACTCTTATTTGTACAGTATTTTACTGTTGGTATAAAGACTTTTTAACAGTTTTATATGTATATATATATATATATATATATATATATATATATATATATATATATACATATATTCTTTTACAGCAGGTAGTGATGTAACTTATTTGAAATTTAAAATTTGAAATTCTACTTTTAACCCTTGACGTTTATTTTTGGAGTTCCATTTGAACTTGGTTGCACTTATTGGTGGATAATCATATGGGAGAGGGAGTGTTTTCTATATAAAGCTGTGTTTAAACCTGTTGATTTGTCTGATGATATCCGGTCACTTGACTGGACGAAAAGTGCTTTATTTTAACTGGATTTTATTGGTTTATTCCATTAAAATGCTTTGAGTGAAGTTTTTTGTTCTTTGTTCTTTCTGTGGCAGTTTTTCTAGCAGTTCTTAATCCTTGTCAGATGAGTGCTTTCACTCTGTCACACACACAAGGGCGGTGCTAGCATTTTGGCGGCCCCCAGCAAATGTCAAGTTGGGGGCCTCTGGACACTGCCAGTCTAAGTATCAACCTGTTACTGCCCCCCCCCCCCCATCCATCCCTTTAGCTCTTGCTGCAAACTTTTAGGAGTAGTATACACAGGCTGATCTGTAGCTACAATGCCTATGTACAGCGGTATATTGGCTCATCTCACAAAGGGACATTCACAGTTACTAGCATTTAGATGTAACAATGATACATTACAACAATGCTATGTACTGGGATGGACTTAGGTGAAATGGCACCCTAGACACTGCCTACTGTTTCAGCCCCTCCAAAAAACACACACACATTCTGTATGCTCCCCTCTGTTTCTCCCCATCTTGGGTTCCCCACACCATGCACATTATATTTTTATTCTTTTTCTCACATTTTACCTTTCTATTCAGCTTTTTCAAGAATCCATAATGTTATATATGATCTAAAGTGCTTTTTAAGTTTTTTTTTTTTTTTTTTCATTTTACCCAACCTTTTCATCCAGTAATGGCCTGAACAGAAATTATGATTAAAGAAAGAAATTCATTGCTGCTGTTTAACTTTGGTTTTCCCTTGCATCCTTTCAACAGACCTTTACTGACCAAGATAGCACATTAATAACTATTTAGGAAATAACTCAAGCTGGGACCCCCAGAAGCCATAAGGGTTATAGATGCTCTAGCATGTATTTTAGAGCATTTGCTAATCTTTTAATCCAACAGTGGCCTAAACAAAAATCATGTAAGAAAAATAATTTCAGTCTTATTTTTTTCTTTCCATGACGACATAAGCTGTGCCCAAGGGTTAATATTCAAAGATGACAAAACAGTAGTGCACAATAGACTAACACGCCAATTGTTATGAGGATCTACAGATCCTGTCTGTGAATACTGCCTGCCTCCTTATTCCCCCTAAAAAATAGTCACTGCCTGTGCATCTTTCTGGTATTAGACTGGAATGAAAGCAGAGACTCAAATGGTCACAGTCATGTACTTCAAGTGACTGCTCACATACATATATGTATAGCATGCCTCCTGACTCCTCACCCCAACCCCCAAAGGCAGCTTATATACATGCTTAATGCCTGATTGTGAGAAAAGTGAAAAAAAATAATGATTGCAGTAATGTATTCTACTTTGTTGCTCATAGACAGTACACTGTCCAAACAGGAGCTAAAGTAGCTTTCTTTTTACTTCGCTGAGATCTGTGAGAAATGTAAACGAAACAATGACCACACAATCCCTATCCCTCTGTACACACACATCTGAGCAGGGCTGGTTTTAGAATGGGTGCAGTTGACAGCAGAGACCATTATCAGTTTTATCGTAACAGGGAAATATCACAACTCTATTCAGGTTAAAGTCGTAATCAGAAAATTAAGGCATTTTTTCTCCTCATTTTTCCCCAACCAGAAACAGCTTTTGTGGGGCCCCTATGCTGTCAAGGATGAAGAAGGGAGCCCCTCTCTATTCATTTATACAGTCTGGGAAGGGGGATTACCAGATTCCTAGAAAATCTAAGTATCTGAATGTCTTGTGATATATTCTGTGCCTTACTTTTGAAATATAATTACTTGTAAGCTGCAGTTTTTACTGACATGTTTTACCCATGTGTGTGTCCTGGCATCACTGGATGCGTGCACTGATAAAAATCAGTGAACCCTGACAACCCAATCCAACAACTTGGTCTTTCTCTACTTAACTAACTATTAGCAGGCCAGACATTCTATTGATCTGTTGGATTATGTCATAATGTACACTTATGCCTGCTGAGTCCAACCTTTTTGTATACTGTAGCATTTTCCTTCTGTGCTAAACATTCTTGAAATGATTTATTTATATTCTTTTCTCACTCTGTTAACCTTTAGCATGTGCCAGTATATTCCTACTGTGGTATACCTTCTGAAATGATGTTTCTATAGCCTTTTTTGCTGTCTTTGAGTATCATTGTACTATTATTATTATTACTTTTGTGGAGCTTTTCTCCCTGGGCCTCCGCTGAAAATGGGCATGTATCCAGTCGGACTTTTCCAGTCAACAAATGCAAAATAATAAATAAATAAAAATAAATTTTACACACACACACACACACACACACACACACACACACACACACACACACACACACACACACACACACACGCATGCATAAGTGAAAGCAATACTAGATTTATATTTACTTCAGCAAATAACAATATATTGTGCAACACTGGTATTGCCATATCAGATAAGTGACTGCTATTTAGCAGTTGTCAAACAGAGGTAAGTCACTTTTATTTACCTTATTGAAGAGTAAATGATTACCTGTCACTGTCACTGATTTCACAGATATTCCCTGATTTTTGCCTCATAATTTTGCTCTGTCCTTCGTTAAAAAGTTTTATTTGCTGGTGAGTAACTCATTCAAAATTACAGACAGTCAATAAATCCAGACATCATAGATGTATACTTCTTATTGTCCAAAAAATGTCTGCTGATGCAAAATGTGTTATTCTAGTAACTTTTTAAGTGAATTACAGTAATGTTTAAAATGTGTTCCTCATTTTGAGCCTTCATTCTGCTATTAGTTTGGCACTGAAAAGAATTCTTCAACAAAGATGTTGAGAGTTATAGTATCGGATGTTTTGCCAGTATTTATTAAACTCCATGAAAAAGAAACCATCCCTGAAGATCAGAAGCATTATTAGCTCTTCTTAAAATCCATGGTGGGCACTACGATCAGTCACTCTGAGCTGCTGATGTCTCTAGTGCTTACCTTGTTCATGTTCATTATCAGCTTTCTCCTAAAAGCGTCATATCACAGCCCCGTTTGGGTAAATATAATCAAAAATACAATTTTCCTCATTTTTTCCACAGCCAACAGCAGCTTTTGTGGGGCACCTACACAGTCAAGGATGATTAAGTGGCCTCTGAAGCCACTGGTACTGCAGGTACCTAAAGCTGGCTATGTTGTTAGTTTTAATGGCAGATGTCCACCAGCAGGGTTTAACTAAGCCAGAGGCATTATGTCAATGGTAAAATGTTTAATGGATTTGTGAAGCCTGTCACTTGACAAAACACTGTTACTATAACTAAATATCTTTGAATTTTGAAGGAGCTATAAATAAGAGTTATTATTACCTTATACTATGAACTGTCTGATAGTTTCTAACATTTTTCAGCCTTATCTCTATGTAAATACCACTGACATATCTGCTTGTTGATGCATGTTTTACTGGCGGTTTTCTCCCCAGGCCTCCGCTGAAAATGGATATGTTGTCCAGTCAGACTTTCCTGGTCAACAAATGTAAAATAAGATAAAATAAATCACCCCGCTGGTTTGTTAAGTCTATAAGAGTACTGTACTAGCTTTTGTTGGTTTAACAGGCATGTTACAAAATATCAAGATAAGATAACTTTTTGTGGTTGGGGGCCCCCAGGATCAGGGGGGCCCCCAGCGACCGCAGGGTTCGCTGGTGCCTAAAACTGGCTATGCACACACACAAACACATATACACACACACACACACACACACACACACACACACACACACACACACACACACACACACACACACACACACACACACACACACACACACACACACACACACACACCCCTCAGGGATCTATATAACCACTGGCATCTGTCTTTGTACTGACAACACACAAATGTATGCTCCACATAATGTACAATTGAATGTATGTGTCATTTGAAAGTCATCACTTTGTTTTTGTTTCATGAAATGATTAATAACAGAATAGTCTAACTGAAAAAAGATGTTAACTTTTAAAGGCATATGCAGCAACATGTTGCAGTTCTAAGTCACGTTTAGAGTTGCATAGCATGCATTTTCAGTTTCTTGGAATTTAACAGCAAACATAGTATAGCAATTCATTGAAAATTAATTGATTTATTTTCATGTACTGGTTAACCAGGTAAACCCACTGGATGCAAGTACCATTTTTAACGACCAACCAAGAAGCATTTTCTGGTGATTAAGTGACTTACTCAGTCATATCATTTCCAATTAGAAACCGAGGGACTCAAACTCAGGATGTTAGGTTGAAGCTCATTAATAGCTCATAGACTTAATAGTCTGTTCTTAACTGGTAGATGATGACTGCAACATTCCTGGAAATTGCCTTATTAATAGCAAGCCCAACTAACATATTTATATAGAATAAATGGAATGCTTATTTAGAATGTGCTCTGTTTTGAAATTAATTTATAAAGTTATAGGTATTAGTATTTAAAATAAAATATCCTGATGTTAGCTGTATGTAGCTGAACAGTATGCTGCCATTTCCTAATAAGAAGTAAGTTTGTGACTTGCTACATGCCCATGCTGTATGAATGATGGAAGCTCAGAGAAACATACATAATGTGCTGCCAGAACAGAGTTGAAGTGCATTGCAAAATGTCAAATGCATGAATGAATATCATACAAGTTTTATGAGATACTATGGCTACCAATACAGAAGTAATTATATACCTCATAATTACTTGCATTGAAGTAATGAGCAATTATTTGTGAAGCATGAATTTTTTGAGTAGATTTCTTTGTGTTTGGGATCTAATTTATGGTTCCATCAAATGTAAAAATATGAATCATTAGTCAGTTGCACTGGACATTTCAACAATGAAATTAGAAGAAAGTCAAATGTTTGGTTTGCTTTGCATGTGTACTGATTTGACATGCTGCTTTATGATTTATAATTACAAATCATTTACAACTCAGTGGTCCTTCAATCTATTAAGAAACACTAAGCCAATATTAGTTGGTATTACGTTTTGTATTTATTTGGGTATTGCTTGTTGTGTGGCTTACTCTGTTGGTTTTTCATCTGTATGTCTGAGAAACCTACAGACTTCAAGAAATGGACTTCTTGCAGGCAGAAGATCCCCAATTTGGATGCCCACAAGAAGTGCGTTTATTGTTTTGGACATGATTACCTCAATACAGCCTGTTCGGAATGCTTCCAAAAAGAATCACAGGCCTAAAGCAGATGCCATATACTGACCGTCTAAAAAAACTCCAGCTATACTCTGTGGCATATCGTCTACTCAGAGCCGATCTCTGCTTAACATACAAGGCCATGTCAAACCCTGAGTTGTTGGACATGCTCCACTTAAAGAAATCCCAATCCTTCAGAGCCACACGCTCCAGGGATCTAAACCTTGTCATCACAATGAACAAAACATGCTGGAGGGAGAGGTTCCTGACCCAGAGACTCCCCATACTCTGGAATAGACTGCCCATACATATCAAGCAGAGTGCCTCTTTGGCCCTCTTCAAAAGGAACCTTGATGACTGGATGGGAGATAAGAAATTCACCCTGGGGATCATGTCAGTCGCCCTGCTAGACAGGGGCCTGGAGAAGTAAATATCGTGGGAAGAAATATCCAGGGAATTGTTATGGCTAGGCTTGTATAGGCCCTACAGCCGATAGCCCAGTACCAACCTATGAACCTATGAACCTATGACTGATCTTTAGCACCAGAGCATGAGTTGACAGGTGCAATAAGTTAAAAGAGATCTCCAGTGAAGTCTCCTTGAGCTTCATTAGAGCCATTGGAGAAGATCCAAAAAAATCTCAAATCTGATCTTTTCGAATCCTAAATCCAGGAGCCTACCTTCAGATCCTAAATGCTTTTTGGATCCTACAGTCTCAACTCCGATAGTAATTGCTCCACTTCCTTCTACCTCCTCATCAGATTCCAAGATCTTGGATCTGAGATCTACCTCTGCCCGCAGTAACCATACTCTGGAGTTTACAATTAATCTAATATCTTCTCCCTTGCCAAGCCAAATCTTTCAGACTCCGAAGAAACACTCCAGACCCTTATTCACAGCATCTTTCATGTTTTCTAGGAATTTGGCAAAGGTGCATGTGGATAGGATGATGTGGAAATTTATCAGGGCTGAGATTCAGATGAGGTCCTGCCAGCTCCGAACTCTCCTGGATCCATAAGTGCACCTGCTAAGTCCATTCTCTCTTCTTCTCTGATCTGAACAGTGGTTTCAGAAACTCAGAATATGAGATCACTGAGAGGTTTGGCATTGGATGCAAGGAAAAATATCTTCCTTGACTCTAATGGTGTCCCTGACCAGTTCTGCTCCAGTACCCTCAGATCAGAACAGGTTTTGGATCCAATAGTTCAGCACCTGGTCTGAGGGGTTGGGCTCAGCTCCAGTTTTATTGGATCTGATCCCTTTCTCTCAAAGCCTCGGCCCTGGACCACTCAGATTTGTTTCTCCCCTTGAGGCTTGGATCCAGAGGTGGCCCTGACTTACCTTCCTCAGCAGTTTTGGATCTGGCAGTGGAGAAGTTACCCCTGGTCCTTTGGCTTTAACATGGTAGAAAGGGCTTTCTCTTTCCACAGGGAACCATCTTTTCTTGCCTCAGATCCTACCCATCTCTGATCTGAGCCTTCAGACCTGTTCCACAGTGATAGACAGTTTCTCTACAGGACTTTCCCCCCTCTTCTGTCTCTTGAACATCCCATGGAGAAGGTTCCATGGAAGAGGATGTGTAAGAGAAAACACATAGGCTCACTTATGGAGTTTCTCACAGATAACACTGATTTTGATGAGGGAGAGGGATCCCTCAGATTGCCACCTGATGAGATCTCCTTTGCTGATATCCTTGCAATCTTCAAACAGAAGGGTGGCTGGGCTTTACAATCTCCTTCTTAAGAATCAGTGTTTCTGGAGGCTTTTGGTTCTGGACCATCTACATATTGGGTGACCCTCCCATTGGATGAACTGATTGACTTTGTTTCCCACCAGCTTTGGAAGGAACTGGACACTGTTGAACCTATTTCTAATCACCTGGACAAATTTCTGGCCCCTCCTGTTGATAGACCCCACTGAAGCAAGGGAGTCCTGGTTGATGCTATGGTGTTGGCGGCAGCCACCAAGAATGAGCTAGCCAAGTGGTGCTCTTTATCCATCCAACAAACAGGGAGTGCAGAGCGATGAACAGATTTGGAAAGCAAGCGTTCACCTTAGCTACCTTTGTGCTGAGGCCTCTAAACTACTTGGCACATTTCACTCTGCTACAAAGAGATTTGACTAAGGAGTTATCAAATACTTTGTCAGAGTCCATGTCTGCTGAGAATTTCAAAAAATCTTCCTCCCAACTGGCCACTCTGCTGTCCATTTCGAATACATCAATGATGCTGATCTCCCAAGCAGTGGAAGGGACCTCACAAGCAGCAGGTTCAGATATAGCCATAAGGAGGCATGCATGGATGCAACTATGCAATTTTGTGGAACCCTTCAAGACATCCTTTATCAATGACCCTTTGATGGCCCTTCCTTGTTGGACCATCAGCTAAGGACATGCTTACTCACAGCAAGCAAGAAGGAAATACTCTTTCTGCTGTAGGAATCAAGTTTTCTACCCCATGACGGATCTTCCCTAGAAACCAATGAGGTGGTAAGAAGATGTGGTTCCAAAAATCTCAGGGACCATTACAGGATTTGCATGGTAATAATTCTTCCAGAGGCAGAGGAGGAAATTTTAATTGTAGACATCACCCTAGAGGCAGAGGGGGCCTGCAGAACCTGGGGTTTAAAGATTATTTTTACGATAGGCATTTTTAGTGCTCCTGAAGTGCTGTCCAATTGTCCAACTCTGGAGGCGGTCAGTGACTGTTTCTCTTTGCACCTAGATGCCTGGACAGATATCACAAAATGTATATGGGTACTAAGAATCATATCCAGAGGTTACTACATACCAGTTTCCCTTCTTCCTCCTCCTCAAAAGAGGAAACTTCCCAATGTTCCAGCCAATCAGAGGAAAGATGCAGCAGAAGAAATACAAAAGCTGCTACAGAAAAGAGTCATCCAAAAGTTCCCACCTGACCAGATAGGATTTGGAACTTACTCACAGTTCTTTTTACTGCCAAGGAAAACAGGGGCCCTAAGACCCGTTTTGTATCTAAGCAAGTTGAACCAGTATGTAAAGGAGGCAAAGTTCTGCATGGTCACAGTTCAGTCCATCCTGCTTCTTCTTCATGAGGGAGATTGCATGTGCTCCATAGATCTCCAGGATGCATACTATCACATAAAAATAGACAGGTAATCCAGGAGATGCCTACACTTTCAGCCTGGAGCCAATCATTAACAATTCAGAGCACCCCCCTTTGGACTCCCACAAACTCATAGATGTTTACCAAATGCATGGCAGTTGTGGCAGCTTACTTGAGACTCAAGGAATTCCAGGTGTTTCCATATGTCGATGATTGTCTCCTCACCACCCTATCCAAGCATAAACTTTTACAATCCAGGGACTACTTGCTCCAAGTTTCCAGCACTTTAGACATCTCAATAAGCCATGCCAAGTCAAACCTAATTCTGCTAAAGACCATGGAATTCATATGGACTCTTTTGAATCCTAAAACTCAGGTGACTTCCTTACCTCTCTATTGCATCACATCTTTGAAATGTCAGATTTGGTCTATACTTTTTCACCTGTCTCCTCCAGCAAGATAACTACTACAAGCTCTGGGGTCAGTGTCAGCTGTCATACTTCTAGTTCTTCTAGCATGATTATTTATGCAAATTCTTCAATGGACCTTGGCGGTACAGTGGTCCATTCTTTATCAGCCTCTATCTTTTCCCATACGACTTACTCCTATCTGCAAACACCATATTCATTGATGGATTCAGTCTAACGATCTTCTTCTGGATAGGCTACTCATTCTTCCACCCCCAGTGGCCACAGTTACCACTGATGCTTCCCAACTAGAATGGGGGGGGGGCATTTCTTGGCAATGATGGTCCAAGGCATGTGGTATCCTCTGAAGATCATGTTGCATATCAACATCCTAGAGATGAGAGCAGTTCTTCTAGCATTGCAAGCATTCCCAAACTTTCTCCCTCTGGGGACTATTGCAATTGAAACAGACTTACTGATATTTCTTCCCAAGGTAGCATCTGAAAATAACATTAACCAGTACATACAATTACCAGTCTTCTTTCCAAATGTTATGAATAAGGGAGAATACATACTTCATCTCCTTGATGTGCACAGACAACTACATTTTTATCTTCACAGAACAAAACATTTCAGGAAGTATGATCAGATTTTTGTATCCTTTCCCCTAATTGCTTGGGTCAGGCAGTATCTAAAGTTACTGTAGCCAAGTGGATTACTGATTGCATTTCATTGACTTATTCTCAAAAAGGACTAAATTTACCATAACCTCTTCAAGCTCATTCTACTCAGTCCACGGCTACTTCATCTGTCTTTTGGTCAAGGACTTCCACTGATGACATTTGTGCTGCATCTACTTGGTCAACGACTCATACCTTTCTTACACACTATAAATTGGAAATCATTTCAAGAAGTAGAGCTTCTTTGGTATGACAGTACTCCGGCAGGTCCTTCCATGAAGGCCTCCTGAGGGTTACTTAGCAGGGGAGTCAATCCAATGGTTAGGAAGAATGAAATGGACAACATCAGATTTATTAGTTATGTACTCATCATAACTTGGTATCTGTGTTGTCCATTTTTGTCATTCCCCCATCTTTGTCACTCCTGGAAGTACCTGTTAGACTTTATTGAAACTGTTCAATTCCAGGTTTGAGTCCTGTCTTTCTTCTGTCTATGTCTATCTCTGCTATAAGATGAGAGCTTATACAGCAAACTCAATCTGAGGTGTTAGGAATGGAATAGAGGGTTTATATCACATAGTCAAATCTACTCAGTTCGAGTGTTAAGATATCCGAATCACATGTTCAGAAATCTCAACACCAAACATAAACAAATGTCGAAGGCAGCATTTTAGTTAAGTCAAAATTTCGAAAATGTCGGCTTTACTGAAATGCTGCACTTCCACTCAACATTAACACCACTTCTGCAGGGGGGCAAGCCTCCCTACACCCCACATGTGGGGGCTGCACCAATCACTCCCTACTTATATATACAAACTTCAAGATCGCACTACAGTGAGGGAAAGGGTGCATTTCCCAATCCCCACTATTGTGCGATCTGCACCACAATGTCGAACCTTGCAACAGTGAATGCTCGCTATTGTAAGGTTTGACATTGCAGCATTCATAATTTCAGTTTGGCCAAAAGCAGTTTCACACAAATATCAATCGCACAAAGTGCGATCGACAAAGTGATTGTAAGTCAAATGGACCATTATTGGTAGAGGGAGGAGTTTAAGAGCTGGATCCAAAGTCTAGTGTATGTGGCCAAGTCAGATCCAAGGATTGGACCTGAATCCATTGGTGAGGAAGAATGAAAATGGACAACACAGATGCCAAGTTATGGTGAGTGCGTTACTAAGAATTTATTGCAATACTCAGTAGTTACAAGTTGTATTCTAATATTATCAGTGTATCTTCAGCAAGTACATTTGACTGCAAGGATAGCATAGCCTTCAATAAAATTACTTTTTACATGTCTGGAAATGTTTACAATGTCCTATACAGTAGAGAGTTGATTATCCAAATGTCAATTATCAGAAACGTCAGTTATCAGAACCAGACTTCCAAAGTTTTTGAGTAGGAAAAATCATAAAGTCTTAATATGTAAACATTGTAGGTATTTGCTAGAGCATGTTTTTTGAGCTTGTAGCCAGCTCTTGTGTGAAAAATATTCTTTATTGTCAATTGGAATAGCTGAATGGTTGAAAAGAGTATTCCTGCATGCAGAAGAAAACAAGAATTTTAGATTGTTTTTATCTGGTTCAATTAAATGTTTGATTATCTGAACAATTTGTTTACCCGAACTACCATAGGTCCCATTTAGTTCAGATAATTGACTCTCTACTGTACTGTTATGCTTACTTTTGGCTTGTTTAATGGTTTTACTAATGCAGCAATATCAATACAAACAGATATGCAATTGACCCATACCAATGATCAAATAAGGATGAATATCTCATGCTCTAATAATAACAAAATGGTAAATGGACTAATAAAGAAAAACTGGGCAATTTTGACTACTAATGAAGAGAAATGTAATATTGTTGGCTTTAACCCCAGGTATAGCTACAGCAATAGTAAATCTCTAAAAAGACTACTATGCTATGAAGAGAATAACACAAGTAGGATGGTATCTAGTAGGCATGGCACCTTTCCTTGTAGGAGCTGCAATCAATGCTCCTATATGTCTGGTTCTAGTAGCTTTACACATCCAGATAATGGTAGGACTTATGTTTTTAAACATTATGCGGACTGTAAATCTAGAGATCTCATCTATCTGGCTAGTTGTGAGAAATGTACAAGGTACTATATAGGTAAAACCAATAGAACCCTAAGAGAAAGGGTGAGAGAATACATCTATGCCATTAATCGAGAGGATGAAACAAATTCTTTGGCTAAGCACACACTGGATAATGACTTAAGCCATACATTTAAATTTACAGCAATAGAGCTAGTTAATAGGAGTAAGAGACTAGGCAATATTAAGAACCACACAGAACAACATGAAATTAAATGGATAATAAGGATGCAGTCAGATAAAGGGAACGGGTGGAATGATAGAGTTTCCATCAAACCATTCCTAAGAGATAGACCTCTAAAACATTAGTTGTATATTCAGGAGAAATACTAAATGTATATTAAATTACTATTTTTAAGAGATAGACTTCTCAAAACATTAGTTACATATTGAGGAAAAGCATGAGATATATTAATATATACATATTTTAATATATGGAACACAAATACTGTATACATACATATATATATATATATATATATATATATATATATATATATATATATATATTGTATTTGTATATATTTTATTATTCTTTAACATTTATATATATTTTTATATGCATTATGAATGTAATAAATGTATTTCTGTAAGTCATTAAATGTAGTAAGAGAACTGAATTTTTTATGAAATACTACCACCTAGTGGAGAATTCTGGTATGTATTTAATTAATTGGGTTTAAAAACTTTTTGGCGCCTTTTTCTATATTTAAATAATGAGAAATGTTATGTAATATGTCTGATGAAGGGTTTGTGGATAAACCCGGAAGCGCTTACACACTATAGAGCTGATTACTAATTTTTTTATAAAAGGTCGTGAATTTGCAGAGCTGTGGTGATACCAGGCATATTTTTTGGATATACACCTTCTGTCTATATCATATCCTCCTGTATAATGCATATCTGTCAGTAGACTATTGATATAATTCTTTTCAATTATTAACTGTATTATTTTTTTTCCAGTAGTTATGAATATGATGACCAGTCCATATTTCCAATCCAAGTGCCAAATATCACAATTTTCAAATAATACTTTGTCTGGGATTCACAACCCCCTAGTGGTCTGTTCTAAGCCCATTTGTGTGATGAGTGGAGATGAGTAGGGTGTGCAATTCAAAAAGAAAAGCTAACATTATGTAGTCTGCTGGAGAACAGGGTATAGCAGAGATATATGCTAAGAACAGTATAATGAGCCTTGCTGTTTGTAATCTAATGAAGGAAAAAACATGGCTGAGTGATTCAAAATTGTATAAATAATGCACAATCACATCTCGTCTAAGTTAGCAGTCAGTATGTCTATATGCTCACATTCAGCCAGAGGAAAATGTAAAATATGTTAAAGTTTTCACAGCCATTGTAAACTTTTGTCTGCATGAGGGTCTTATAGTAGGACCAGTTGCCAATGGTATACACCATCTCCCTCTGAGGAGCAGGGTATTCTGACCACATGTAACTTTTCATGGCTTCCATGAAAATGACATTCATGGTCTGCTTCAAGGTGGACAGGGACACTGTACAACAAATATTGGGCATGTTGCACCTTTTTCTGCAAGCCATGGGAATCATTGGCAGCCCATCTATTGGATATAAAGGTTATATATTTTAGCTACAGGGACCTTTAAATGACCTACTGGGGAAAAAGAAGGTTTTTGCCACCAGAATTCTCCATTAGTTCCTCCATGCTGTGTGTCAGTATGTGAGGGAGCATATGGGATTTCCAAGAACACCAGAGGAGTGTACTTTTACTATGAAAAAACTTCTATACCATAGACTTTACTCAAATTTAAATAAAGGCTCCACCAGGAGAACTGAGAAGGAGGTACTTGAACGGTAAAGGGAAACACTCCAGGTGGTCTGTAATGCATAAAGTATCTGAGGCAATATGCATGCAGGCCACCCAGGCAATTTCCATGACTCAAAACATGGCACACCTATGATTTCTACCAAAGGTTTGCTATAGGTGACTTCCCACAGGAACATCTAATGGAGAATGCTAGCTATCCCCAAGAACCTTGGACCATTATACCAATGAGATATCTATACACCATGCTCATTTTCAAACTAGAAGCATCACAGAGCATGTTTTTTGGTGGCTGTAGTTAGGGTTCTACTGCCTAGGTATATCTAGTGGTGCCCTGAAGTATGATCCCGCCACATGTGCCAAAAGACTTACTTTGTGTGCTGTGTTACACACCTAGAAAACAGTTGCAGCAGAGTTGCCTAGCACAGGAACCACAGCTCCCAGTATCATAGGCAGAGGCATATAAAACAGATGAGGAATCAGATGATGAGTCTACTGCACAGAATGACCACGCCTGAAAGAGGTGGGCAAAATATGCAGTGGCACTAGCTAACAGGCACTGAATTGTACATAGGCTTACATAAATTTTATAAAATTCATAAAGTAACAATGATGCCTAGAGCAAACCAGATCATGCCTACTCATGCATCGCTTGGCTACTCTATGCAACAAACAGAGGCAGTCCAAGTCCGACACTCCACCAGAAGCCAAGGCACTCATCATCATTTCCACAAATAGGTAAGTAACAACTAGAATACCTAGATTAAACAGACAGTAAAAATAATTATGCTTGCAGAGAAAAAAACAAACATTTCCTACCCATGCAGTGCCTGTTCACTGCGTCCATCATACATAGGCAGCCCAAGTCACAGATTGTTCAAAGGGCAGGGCACAGTTTTCATTGTCTGCACTGTTGTAGAGGGGGACACAGAAGCACAGGCCTTTCACAAGGAAATGCATGAGTATGAGAGGTGAGGTGTAACAAAATTAGTATGTGCACTTAAGTCCAGTATGTCCAGGGCTGAGGTTGTGTCTAATGTGTAGATGTCCCTGGTAAATGCATGTCTATGCAGTGTCATGAGCAGTATGGATTTGTGTCTGCATCTACAGGGACACAGCCTCAACATGTGTACCAGCACAATGTTTTGACATACTGGACAGTTCTGAGTGATGCATAGGAATTAAATTTGGCATGCACATCTTTCTTCCAGTTGCTCTGATTTATGCCTGCAAATCAGGATAATTTATGACTTTCTGTCTCTCTGTATGTGAGGCACTGTAATTACTAGGTATAGCAATTTCAGTGAGCAATGCTACTTTTGTCTTTTTTTTTTTCATGGACCACTATATGTAGTTTTCACACATTTCTTTTTGAACTTTTAGTAATGGGTGATCATGTGATGTATACTTCATCATTCTTTATAATGCTTTGTGGTTCATGTTCCCAATGCTTCTCAGCTACTTCTATATTGTAATATTTTAACCTTTCAATTTTTGGTTTCAACTCACCTCTCCATTCCTACATCAAATCCTGACTAACATGAGGTTGTTCCAGGAGATCTCCATACTTTACTTACCACTATCTATTTATATATATATATATATATATATATATATATATATATATATATATATATGTGTGTGTGTGTGTGTGTGTGTGTGTGTGTTTGCATATTTCTTTCCTTCTCATCTGATCCTTCTTCTTTAATTATTTTGTGTTTTTGCACATTCAGTTGTCTGATTTTTGTCTACTTCTGGTTTGATTTCCATTCTTGCTTGACACTGGAATGCTTTTGCAAAACTAACCAGAAAGGTCACCTTAGATGTCTTCCCCTCATGTTTTAAAACTTTCAGTATGTTTGGATCTGATGAGGTCAGCAGATATATGTGTAGTCTCCTGACTGCAGATCTATACATGTAATACATTTTGAGGAGGCCCTTCCTCCTACAGAGTGTGAAATACATAATTTTGGTATGCACTGATTTTTAAATATCATTTGATAAGTATGAAGCATTTTTTTAATTTTGCTGTCCCACTGATCCAAAACCTTTTGGGGCCAGTTAATCACTGAAACTGTAAGTTAGAACACAAAGATCAAACTGGTTTATAGTTTGGATTTTATTCATAGATATAAAACATATTTTCAATATTAGTTTTATTCTTCTGAAGCATTACTTATTAAGTTTTATTTGCATTTGTTCATGTTTTATTGCTGATCCTTCATTAATTCCCAAATATTTATACAATACTTCCTGCTCAAGTTCCATTATATCACCTTACTCTCCCAGATTGATATTTTCTTGGTACTGCAACGTTCCTGCTTTAAACTGAGAAATTCTGTTGATTTCCAAAACCATTTATTACTGAAAAATGAAAAATAAATGTTACTTAAGCACTTTGTTCACTGTGATTTATTTATTTACTGTGTCACTACTGATATTTTTGCTTCATCTCTGTACTTTTGAAACTGTACTGTTATTTTAAGTTCCTGGTTACATTGTATCTACTAGAGTCAGGACTGCTGAGTTTAGATAGTGTACATGCTTACACTTGGGTTTCAAAACCAAACATCTTACACTGTGTTTTTTTTTCTGCACTCTTGTGGTAGAACTGTGCTGATCAAAGCCCATCCGAGTTGTGGAGTACTAGATGAAGGCTCATGTGTGCTTTCCCGATTGGTAGATAGCTTTAGATCTGTTTATTCCTGCTTATATTTAAACCTCACTTTTGTGCAGGTTCTCATTCATTTAATCAGAGCGTCTCTTTGTTTGGTGACTGAGGCAGAATGACTGAGAGATTCTGCTGATTTCTCAAACCATTCATTCCTGAAAAGTATTATTTAAGCAACTTGCCATTTGTTCACTGCGATTTATTTATTTACTGTGGCATTGCTGATATTTTTGTTGCATTGCAGTTTTAAAGTTGTACTACTGCTTTAAGTTTCTGGTTACAGTGTAACTACTAGATTAATTTAATCAGAACTGCTCTTCATTTTGGCAACTGTACCTGAGACTGAGAGAGTCTGCTGATTTCAAAACCATCCACTGATGAAAAAAACAAAAATAGGTAATATTTAAGCATTATTTGGTCTTCCCTTCACTGAGATTTATTTATTTACTGTGCCATTGTTGATATTTTTGCTGTATTTCTACACTTTTAATGTCGTATTTTTGCTTCAATTTCCAGGTTGCAGTCATTGTATCTACTAGAATCAAGGCTGCTGAGTCCAGATTGTGTCTTTGCTTACACTTGGGCTCCAAAACCAGCCTCTTTAAGTTAAGAGAATTTTTTCTGCAATCTTGTGACAGAAGGGTGGTAATCAAATTCATCCAAGTTGGGGGTTGCTGGAGGAAGGCTCACTGTGTGCTTTCCTGATATGTAGATTGTTTTATACATGTTTATTCCTGCTTATATTTAAGCCTCTTGTTTGTCCAGGCCCTTATCCATTTAATCAGAGCTTTTCTTCATTTGGTGACTGAGCCAGAGTGACTGAGAGATTCTGCTGATTTCCAAAAACCTTCCATTTTTGAAAAAAAAGTATTATTTAAGCATTATTTGCTCTTCTGTTCACTGTGTTTTATTTAATTATTGTGCCATTGCTGATATTTTTGATGCATTTCTGTACTTCTAAAGCTGTACTGTTACTTTAAATTCCTGGTGACGTTGTATCTACTAGATTCAGGGCTGCTGAATCTAGATTGTGTGCTTGCTTACACTTACACTCCAAATCCAGCTATCGTAGATTGAGTTTTTTTTTCTGAACTCTTGTGGTAGAAGTGTACTGATCTAAGCCCATCTGAGTTGGGGATTGCTGTAGGAAGGTTCATTTTGAGTGATTGGTCAATAACTTTATAATTGTTTACTCCTGCTTATTTTTAAGCCTTAAATGTGCACTGGTTCTTGCTTATTTAATCAAATGTGTTCTTTGTTTGTTGACTGCACCCAAGTGACTGAGAGATTCTGCTGATTTCCAAAACCATCCATTCCTAAAAAAAAATAAATAAATAAGTATTATATAAGCATCATTTGGACTTAGTTTACTGTGATTTATTTTTTTACTGTGTCATTGCTAATATTTTTGCTGCATTTCTGTACTTTTAACATTGTACTACTAGATTCAGGGCTGCTGAATGTAGATTGTGTGCTTGCTTATACTTGGGCTCCAAAACCTGACATCTTACATTAAGAAGTTTTTTTTTCTGCACTCTTGTGGCAGAGGTGTGCTGATCTAAGCCCATCCAAGTTGGAGGAAGGCTCATTGTGTGCTTTCCCAATTGGTAGATAGCTTTATACTTGTTTATTCCTGCTTATTTTTAAGCCTCACATTTGGGCAAAGCAGCTCTCTGCACAGTGTTAGTCAGCAATGCCCTGTACAGATGCAAACACTTTATAGATAAGATTTCCTTAAATAACTATCAGTGTAACAATTTACAGCCCCCAGCTGCTCTAGGAGCAACTCAGTTGCATGCTGAGTAGTGTTGGTTAAGCTCTGACTACACAAAGTGTAGTTCCCATTCATAATCTCTGGCCTATCAGCACAGTCCTGTCTAATTAACCCATTCCTTTTCCCAATAAAGCACACAGTAAGAAACTGCTACCATCAATGGGAAGTTTCCTGTCATCTCTGCGGCCAGCCTGATGAACAAGGGCATCTGGGGTCAATGTAGCAATTGTCTCATGTATACTGACAACCACTTATTCCTGAAGCAAACAAATACTGTATATGAGAGATGCAGTTACTCTATGAAATTAGAGGCAAGACTCTCACATACAGGCAAATCAATCAGAAAACAGGTTGTCAGCACACACACATTACTTCCCACACTAAATAAGGCCTTAACACATAAGCCCACATATGTGAAAGTACTCATTAGTAACTTATCAAAGCCCAGAGGCCTCCCAAACACTGCCCTCAGAAACCACATATACACACAGCAAAGCAAAAAAAAACAAACATAATAATACACACACCAGTGTCTCAACAAACAAGCCCATAAAGCATAACACCACAAATCCCAACATACTGGTCATAGGAGACTCCATTGTCAGATACACAGATGTCTCCCTCTCCAGGCTGGATGAGGAGATGGTTACGGCCAGATGTCTGCCAGGTGCCAGGATCTGTCAGGTTACTCTAGCACTTGAGTCACTCTGCATAGTCCATGTGGATGTGAATGACCTGAGACATACCTTTCTGGACTATATGATGAGAGACATGACTGAGTTATCATATTATGTGTCACAGGGAGGTATGAGCCTAACCTTGAGCAACATTCTACCCTCACCAAGGATGATGCCACAATACAAACAAAAAAATTACTAACAATTGGCTTAACTGCTAGTGTCAGTCCAAGGAGATCCAATATCTGTCAGCCTGGGAGGACATGGTTGACAGGCCATGCTATTTTGCCAGAGACAATCTGCACCCATCTCTTCTAGACTTTAGGATACTGGCAAAGGCATTAGTCACCCATATTGTGCCTTTCTCAGGTAGTGTCAAAATAACTGACCTCACAGCATAACAAAATCTTCTCTAGATAAACCCAAGGTACTGCTACTCAGAGCTAGGAGTCTAAACAAGAAACTTCACTCCCTGGACACAGTCCTCACCTTTGAAGATGCTAACATCTGTGCAGTCACTGAGACATGGCTCAAAGCAATGGAAAACACCCTGGCCTTGCAGGGCTGCAACACATTCCATACATTCAGACTACAAACTGAACAGTAAAGAACCAAAGGAGGAGGTGTATCCATCTTCATAAAGGATAAGTACACCTAGAGACTTGTCAAACAGTATAACTCTCTTGAGATACTCCATGCCAACTAACCATAAGCAAAATCCCCTGCCACATCTTCACTATCTATAGGTACCCCACCATGAGCTAGGAAAAGCATACCGCATACCTGTACTTAATGGAGATTACTTACCAGACATCCTAACACCTTACTCATGAGTGATTTTAGCTATCCTACCATTGATTGGGTTATATACATGACCAAAAATATACAAGCTCAGAGGTTCTTGGAATTTGTCAATGTAAATGCTCTGGAATAGCTGGTCAGCACACTCACAAGAGGCTCAAATATTGTGGACATAGTATTCACTAACATTTTACCCCCTGTGAGATGTCATCCTTGGGTCAGACCATATATAAGTCTGTTTTGAAATAATTAAAAAAAAACATCAAGCTCCCAAATGCTTAAGAAATTTTCCAAGACAAATTACCTCCTCCTTCATGAAGGCATAAAAAATTCAAAACTCCACCAAACCCAGAAATCATGGACTCCTTTGCAGAGGTATACACTAATTCCCTGTATAACCACTTTAGCAGTTGTAAAGAACTAGCTGTTCTGTACTGGATTAAAACCAGGTCTTGCTGGAAAAGCAAGCCACTCTGGTGGACCACTGGAACTAACAGGCTTTACAACAAAAGAAAGAAACTAATGTCCAAAATAGGCTCAGCAGATGAAGACATCCTGAACTTGTATATCAAAAAAATAGAGATCTTGACAAGTCCTCCAGAGCAAATTACAAAGCAAAAATATCGTCCCTAGCTAAGGCAAATCAAAAGGTATTTTAACTATGTCCAAAATCTTAAAGGGAAAACCCAGGTATGTGCAGAGCTGATTGTGGATGACACCACCCATATTCAACCAGAGGAAATAGCCAACCTACTAGCTGACACATTTGGATCAAACTTCACCCCCCTGTCCACACCAGTTGTCCTCTAAAGTATACCTGCTGCCATTCCTCTGCCTGTTATCAGAAGAGAACGTGTCATCTCTGTGCTCTCTAAGGCTAAAAACACAGCATCAGTTGGACTAGACAAACTAGAGAAACTCTCTAAATTGGGAATAACAGGTGGGTAGCCAAATGGTTCACTGACAGGACACAAACTGTCAAAGTGCGTAAATTCACATCCAGTAAAAGGCCAATCACCAGTGGTCTACCACACGGCTCCTCAACAAGCTCTTTACTGTTTGGAATTTTATTTCTCAGAAATCCAGGCAAACATTGATGGCCTGTGGCTGACCAAGTTCACTGACAACTGCACATTTGGAGGACTCACTGAGTGCCCAATTAATACTAATTTACTGCAGAAATGAATAACACAGACAAATGATTAATGCCAAAGCCATGAATTGAAATTAAATGCTAAAAAAAATTCATAATTATTACTTTTGGGAAAGCTAACACCCCAGCTAATTACAATATAGAAAACACCCCCTAAAAGTAGACCTAGTGTTACATGATCTGAGTACCCAGGTTGATAGAAATCTTAACTTTGACCAACATGTGTTCACAGTGGTAAGGGGGTCCTTCTATGTGATACACCTCAGATGTAAAGGCATGGCATCCAGATCAAAGGATATTATCATTCTGTTGTACTTGGCCCTCATCACACCAATGATTGAGTACAAGAAACCCATTTGAATGTACCTCACCAGACACCTGCAATCACTGGAGAGACCCAGAAGTATCTCACCAAGAAAATACAGGGTACACAACAAGTCCTACACAGAAAGATTGAAAACTCTATCACTGTATTCCATCTCCTACAGGCTAATAAGGAGTGATCTGTGTCTGGCTTACAGGGTAGTTTCTGGTCCAGTCCTGATGGAATTGTTGCACAATCATAAATCAAACTGCACTAGGGTCGCTCATTCCAGGGATCTTAACCTAGCCTCAGACATGAACAAATCATGCTGGAGAGATAGATATGACTCTCATAGACTGCCCCTTCTCTAGAACAATCTTCCCATACACATGAAGTAAAGCACTTGACTCTCATCAAGTGTAACCCAGACTAATGGATGGGTAACCATAAATTCACACCTGGGGTGGTCCCCATGTCACTCATGGATAGAGGCATTCAGTATTAATTACCTTACCATATAGTCATACCTCTGTGAACTTCATTCACCAAGCTATTGATAATAGGAAACCTCAGGATAAATATGGCTGGACTTGTAAAGTCTATTGGCCATTAGCATGGTAACCTCCTGTGAACTTATGAACCCATAAACATTGCTTCTGCACATTTATCAAGACCAACTTTCATTTTTATATCATCTCAAGCTAATTGATAATAGTTTTTCAATCTTACTCACAAACACTGGCTAATCTAAAACATGTCTCTTGTAAAAAAATAAATAAAATCTGAGAAAGTTTTAGTCACTTTCAGTTGTGCTTTCAACTCCGCATCTGATGAACTATACAGTTTTAGGTCATCCACAAAAATTAGATGAGAAATATTTAAGGAAGGTTGTTTTCTGGGATCCAAAGTATAGCCCAAGACCTAATCTGTTAAGTAAAGCACTTACTGGCTTAAGGACAAGACAAAACAACAATGGTGACAAAGAGTCACCCTGGAATATCCCCCTTTGAAATTTTATCTCTGGGATAATAATTTATCCTTTGCCATGGCTTAATTGCAAATTACTTTGCCACTGTTTCATGGTCAGTGTAATGTAATTAATCAATATATTTATATCTTATACATCTGTAAGCACTCCTTTATTCAAGAATGTGGGATGCTGTCAAATGCTTTTTTTTGTAATCTCTCCATGTCATACTTAGATTCTTCACCTTTTTTTACAATTCTCTATTACAGCTCTATTTAGCAACAAATGAACTTTTTTTCCATATGACTTCTTTTTATTACCCTTTTATTTGTTTGCAGTGATTGAGGTTTCTTCCAAATGTCTATACTCTCTGTCTGCATCAATTCCAGTATACAGTCTGTGCATCATTGGAAGGCAAGTTATTTGTCTATAGTTTTAAGATTGGCTTACAGGTTAACTCCTAAGGATGAGAATTGTTTTTTTATTTCTCTTGTTAACCAGGTTAGTGTCTGTTTGAGATGCACAGATAAGTAAGATGTTAATAGTTTTAGCCAGATGTTAGGTACTGCATCTGGGCTTGGGGTTTCCATTTAGGAGCTTTTCTTAATTTTGTTTCAGTTTCTCTGGTTGATACTTCACCCATTTCATATCCTGTACATTTGAACTTCTTACTATTTCTTTTCATTTTTTTTATCCATTCAGCATCCTTATGTTCCACAGGGTCTTCATAAATATTTCTCCAAAATATGTCTATTTCATCTTTGTTTGGTGGTGTTTTTATTCCTTTTACTTTTTTCCCAGTTCTCTATAAAACGTTTTGGGGCCATCGATGAATGCTTATTTTGTACTTTTCCATTATATTTATCTGCACATCCTCTATAATATTTTTCCTGAATGCACTGATATTTTTAGCTTATTATTTGCAATAGTGAATGATAGATGCTGGTCTGTTCTACTATTGTGTTTTGCTTTTACCATGTCTATCTTTCTAAGTATATTCGTTGATCTTTTTCTTCTTCTATATTTCTCTAACAGCCATGCTTCTTGTCTTAATTGCATTATAGCTTTGTCTGTTCTGTGCTTCCATGATAGCATTTCATTTCTTCCCTTCCTTTACCTTATACTCAGTGTTTTTGTGATAAGACTCTGCATACTTCTCAACTGTCCAGATTTCCCTGAACATTCGGATTTTTGCCTCATATATTTGTTCTGTTCTTCATACAATTTGTGCTGTTCTGGTAGATCACCAAGGATTCAGGTCACTAAATAATGACATACAATTGTTTTATACTTCATATCCTCTGGAAAATGTACACTAATGCAAATGCTATTACTCTAGCTATTTACTAAGTTTATAAAATCAATATTTTAAATCTGTCATTTTTGGGCCTTTGTCCCCCATTATTTTAGGCTTTGTCCAGATTTCTTGTGCTAAAGAGTGATATGTTTATCGGTTATTTATTTAACTGCACAGTAGTACATTGTATTTACTTATGTTATATCACATGAATTTCTGTTAATAGTCTTGATTGCCATGTTTTAACAGACTTCTAACATTTTGGGTCTGATTTACTTTCTATAATTTATTTATTTCATTGATCTTAATACGTCTATCCATGTCTATTAAATCAAGCAACTCTTCTCTTACATAGTTTTCTTCTACACTTAGAGCACATTCTTTGTTCTTTGTTTCTTACAGGCATTCTACAGAAAGTTCCAGAACATCTTCCTGAGACAGATAACACAGAGCAGATACTGCATGGTCCAGTGGATCATTCTTCCTGTATAATAAGTCACACTAATTGTTCATGTGCTCCCATAAGTCAGCATGCACAGTCTGCAGTAGTCTCACAACCTCACTGAAGACCATGGTGGAACTCGGCTGTACCTTCACAATGGCTCTGCACATGCATTAGGTTGCAGCAACAGATGCACCAACCTCAGGGAGAGGATGATAACCATAACTCCTGTAAGCACTTCTACCAGCCTTCCTGTGTGTTACCTCCTTTCCACAATGGCTATGGGCAGATTCAGACATGTATGCACCTGGGGCCACTATACTACCCTGATATACAGTGTTCCCATGAACATGTCCACTCTCAGATGGTACTGTGTCATGGCATGCATAGACAGTCAGACAGACAGACAGTGTACAAATTTTAAGAAGGGGATGTTGCTTTCACTTTTTTCTGTATATAGAATATCTCCTGCAGTCCTAGACTGTGCCTGCTCTTCCCCACCATCATCATCAAAGGCTAAGGAACCCTCAACATCAAATAGGGGTAGTTACACAGTTGGTGTGCCAAACAAAACTTCATTTGTAAATATACTAAATAAATAAAAATACTCAGTCTAGATATGTCCAACTACATACAGCTGCTATAATTTAAATTACTAATAAGATAAACAACTACATGCAAGTATGGCCATACTTTGCGCAGTTGTTCAGTGCACCAGATGCCAGATGAGCCTATATGTAATAGATGAGATAAGTATTATTAAGTATTCATGTGACTAATAACTTTAGATCTGGGAACATAGTAATGTTAGGAAATACATAGCTGGGGCACCACTAGTTCAAATCCCTTGGGACTTGTCCATTTCTACCCCAATATCCAACATCAGGCTGTGAAAATCAGAGGAGGTGTCACTTCCCCATGTAACAACAGGAACCTTTCTGTTTCAGTAAGTGGTGGTAAAGTAGATGGCCCACCTCCTGTGGGACACTGCATCTGTGCTACTGCCTTCAGTCTGATGATGACTCTGTCATAACACTGGCCCTATGTAGGACTTTTCTGCAGTTACTGCCATGACCACTACCAGCATTCATATCACTGAGCCCATTCTGTCAGACACAGTCACAGAATGGTTTGTCACTGGCTTGCATTGCAATGAAGCTTCCACCATGGAGGTGGAGGGCCTGTGCTACCACCTCATTCTCAGACTCTGGAAAATGAGGCTTGTTTGTGGATGTGCCTTAGCCTTTGTCTTAGGAATATCCCTTTTGTTATGGATTAAAAAAATTGATATCAAAAGCCAAGCTTCTATACTGCTAGTACAGAAAAAAAATGTAACAATTATGAAATATATGAGGCGGCTGTGCAAAATTTCCAGACATTGGTGAAGATTCCTAATACCGAGAATGAAATATCTAACTGTCAGATGTTGGATTGTGGGATGGAGGTATGCTGTGCTTCAACAAATTCAATGGACAAAGAAACACAATTCTTACTTTACATAAACAGTATGAGTATGATACTCAAACTGTGGTTTAATCCTCTGCTTGATGTTCCTTCTCATTTCTGTCCTATCCTCCAATTATCTTACTTTAATGTGCTCGGAATTAAAATACACACCCATGCCCAAACTGTGGATTGCAACTTAAATTCCAAGCTCAGGACTTCATGTAATTGACTCTGCTCTCAATAAGTGGTTTGTCGGTGCAACTTTCTATGATGTGAAAAGTCCATTACAGTACAATTGGTGAAGTGCTGTAATCCTGGAGTGTAACTGTGTATTCCTTTGCAGTGAATAACTTCACATAGCTGAAAATGTTTTACATATAAATGTACATATATTGTTTACTTGTGCTTCGTGGGTCCTGTGCACTGTGACTCCATAAGTGGTTATGATAGCCAACACAATAGTAGTGTGTCGGTACTAATTACATTTTTCACTGCAAAGACAATAATACATGTCCTTGAAAATAAAAGCCCTTCATGATGGATGTCACATGGTCATTCACAGGCCACAGCAAATGTTACAGAAATATATTGCACACAAAGCCACAAAAGACTTACAGAAAACAGAAGAATATGTGTGTTCATTTTCAAACACTCTGCAGTGGATGGCATAGAGTATCGTTGCTGGTCATTGTTGTTCCATAAAAAATGTTAGTTCTCGTTTCATGGCAAAAGCCTACATGCATGAAGCCATTATACCCACAACCAAGCAAGGTGTTTTAGTGCATGAGTTAGCATATTGGCCATGGACAAAAGGTATGCCAGAAGATTAATTTACCTGTAACTTCTTTAATGGCTCAATCTGTTAATGATGTTTGTAACTCCATTACAGCAGAATAGATGCAAGCTCTGAATCCACATACTTTGTTTTCTTTTAGCATTATATATGTAATCATTTCATAATATTTTTTACCCTACTACTAAGCAGATGCCTTCAAGAAAATACGATAGTCTTTCTTTATTTGTAACACTTTTCATGACTCATTTTTTATAATTTTATTGTTTTGGACCCCCTTATTGTTGCATTACTTTTCACATGTTTGTTTTTACCACTCTTACATACTTATCCTGCCATCACTTCACATATGTGCTTATTGACAGTTGTGACATGTTAGTTCATCTGTAGTGTTACAGAATATATTCACACATCAAAAGGTTGATTTTGGCTTGCAAGAAGTTTAAGTCCACCTTGCATAATGTACTTATTTACAATCATATGTTGAGTATAATCAATGCTGAAAGTTTGAACACTTCATTTATGAGGGCATTTTGGTATATATTTCATAACTGCAACATTTTTTGCATACCACCAGTATAAAAATCTGCCTTTTGATATCCATTTTGAATACATTCATGGGAATTAACAATGAAGAAAGTGTTGTGTTAACAGAGACATTGATGCCTATCAGCAAAAAGAATAGTGGACAATATTCAATCATGACTTCAAACAGTACCAGATTGTATTTTTATATTCCCATATTATGTGAAGTTCAACTGGAAATAAATTTCAGTCGATAGTACCCATAATATACTTAACTATGTGTGTCACAGCATTCACTTCATTAATTTGAAAAAAAAACAGTGCTGGTGGAACATAAAGTGCATCCAAAGAAATACACCCAAAGTAAAAATATATTTAAATATTTAAAAACAAGCCACTAAATATAGCTTTGTGTACACATAACCCCACACCTTCAGTGGCATAGCTTGCTAATCATCTTTTTTTTTAGTACGCTTGGAATTTCCATGGGTTTACATCCCCTCGTGTGCAGTATCTATGTCACTTTCTGCTATGTTTTTCTTCCCATAAAATAATAGTGATGTCAATTAAAGCACAATCATGTCAAAGACATAAAGCAAAAAGGTCTTATAATCTAAAAATGCCAGTTCTGGGGTCATCCATTGTGCAACAGTTTGGATATGGAATTACTGCTGCTCATAGGGAAATGACAGTTCTTATTTCATGTTATAAACTGAGAAAATTCATACACGTGGGCAGACTTTGGCAATGGTTGCACAAATGAGCTTGACATCATTACACACCAGTAAGCAATCTTGTCAGAATGAAAATAATGTCAGTTGCTTTTATTTGTATGTGCTTTCATGAATCAAACTGAAAATGATATGAGGAGTCCCTTGCAATGTATTTGGTACTGTTTTGTATTCCACTGAGGGTAGTATATCGTGTCATACTGTTCTACTGATTTTGTTATTGTCTTATAATTCTACAGGTTAAAAGTAGGACATTTGCAGAACGAAAGCACAAAAATACATATGGAATTCCTTTTTATGTTTTCCTTGATATCATTTTGCATATGCTGTTCATTTAACTGCTATTTCTCATTGATGAGTAAATAATAGACATATTTACTTGCAACAATGGATACTGCACTGATATAGAGGAAGTCAGTCTGAGATGCATGGGATACACTCTGATGGTTATACTTGTCTCTGTTACCTATCACCATCCTGCTCAATCCCTATGTCATCACCTTTGTGATTTACCTTCCTAACATTTCCTTCATCTGTGACATAGCAGACACAGAGTTCAAGTTACTCCGAGACTTGAACTGACAAGCATTGATGTTGAGCATATCAGTTACTCTGTCGTGAGATTAATTCTACTAATGTGTACTTTGCATCACTCTTAGATACACATACATCATACCCTACCACAGTATTTCATCTGAAACACCATATTTATCACATCACATACATGACCACAAGAGTTACAACAGAAAACAAATTACTTTTTCTTTGTTTACCATTGTGCAATGTTGGGTATCAAGCAGCATATGTATAGCTATTTTAGAAATGTTAAGTGAGAGACCATGTCCTATGTCCTTCTGCTATGCTAATGATAAGCTGACTGTCACGGGGATGGACTTAGCTTTGATGCACACTAGAAAGATGCACTAATATCAGTTTGAGAACATGGTTATAATTTTCATTGTAACAACTTTATCTGTTCAATGAACTCTTGATATGATGTTCAATTTGTCAGTCGAGTATTTGGAGCGTTATAATCCCCTGAGTACTTCTGTCTGACATTGCTAATATATGCTACCCCATTGCATGCTGTCTGAAAAATGCTGTAGAACTTGTGTGGCTTAGTGAATAGATGTGATATATGAAAATCTACTTGGTATCTCATCAAATGTGTGTTTTCTGACAAATGTTGTATATGTTCTTCTGCAGTGTAATTTGTTAGTGCATAATTTAAATGACTGTGAGTTAGGAATGCAACAGTTCCAATCTAGTGCACTGTACATCACCTCAGTATATAAAAAGTATTTGTTGACATGCGAGAATCCCTTAGTGAACAGATGCAATGTAGCAAACTGATTCGGTAGCTGAAAAATTAATTTGGACACATAAACCTTCTAACAATTGCACAAAGGATCTTAGCCTCAGTATTTAAATAAAGCAATGCTGATATAGGCATGAGTAGACATTTATTGTTTTAACTGTAGCAGCTTCCACAGTTCAATGTACTGCTGATTTGATGCACAAATTTTCAATAAGGCATGTTAAGGTGTGTGATCCACCAATTACTGTTGCCTGTATCAGTGTGTAAAACCATTATCGACATGCAATACAGACTTAGTGAACAACTGTGTTGGGCAAAATTCTACTTGAATGTGACACGTTCACAGGTAGAGAGTTTTGATCTCTAATGTGATCTATTTCCTTTTACAATGGCCATATTAATTCACATACACTGCTGATGACATTCTTTCTCATATGTTCTTTCTGAAAAATGTTATATGACCTGTTTTTGGCCTCAGTAGGTAGTATACAAGTCCAGGGACTGTGGGTTAGGCACACAGGTGTTCAAATCTATGATTATAACTTATAGAATTGAGACAACTGTTATCATGTACTAATAAAGCCATATGAGTGCAAAATGCGGTAGCATGATATGTACATCATTCAGATTCCATGACTCACTAACTTCATGCAATGGATGGTGGCTTTCAGTCTCTACTCATATATTGTTTTTCTCTGTTCATTTTATGGTCCACAACAACATTTTTAACTTTACATGTCTGTCTGTACTAATACTTTCTTCTGTGCCATTCTTGGTTATGACCATGAATTTGCTGTATCAATGTGAATGGTCAGCAGGTGAAAGCCAGGTATGAGCATTATGTCTACCTTCATATCACTGAGTCTGTTCCCCTGCATGCATTTTACAGCCACATCTTTCATGAGTACTCTGTTATAATGCCTTACTTACAACCTATTTTTGTGGTTATATCTCTGAACAAAGACAGGAGTTCAAACTCAAGTATGTGCATTTTGTTAACCCTGATATCAACTAATCCATTCCCCTGAAATGTATTTTGCAGCCATCTTTTTCAGACAGAATCTGTTTGCATACCTTGCTTATAACTGTTTCTGGTGAATATAATCTTGAACAAAGTCAAGGGTTCAAATAAAGGTATAGGCATTTTGCTCATCCTGATATCAACTGTTCTGTACCTCAGAAATGTGTTATTGCAATCATCTTTGCTTCCACTTCTTCTGTAGCATGCCCTGCTACTTCAGTGGTACAGAACATATCCATGACATAGGCAAGGGTTCACGTTCATCTCTGGGTTTCCTCTTTCAGAGCTATCATATGTTATATTCCCCTGAATATAATCTACCAAGTCATGAGTGTACACATTTTGTCGGTTAAGTTGGAATTGTGTAACATGATTTATTTATCTAGATTCTTTTGCCTGTGTTGAGATAGCAATTGGAGATGTATGTTTCCTTAATGACTATTTGATTGAACTGTATAGTTATTCTTCCTGCTGTAAAGGATTTGTAAAATGACTGCTTCACTGGCTACCCTTATTAAGGTGTTTATATGACACACTGTAGTTTCAGACTACTGGGTTTGTTTCCTTTGAGGTCTCTTACTCTTTTTTTTTTTTTTGCAATTTGAATGGACATGTGATACATTTCACAGGTATGTCTTATGACCCCTTTCCCTATAACATCTGCAATGTCTTAACTTAGTTTTACAATGTGGATACACTAGTGTGTAGACTACATTGTTACACTACCACTGATCTACCCTGGGACCAGCATCATTTCTTTTTTAATTACCTTCATGGTATAGTATGGGTTCATGGTTAACACTCCACATTGTCAGTAAATACGATACATGTTTTTGCATCACATTACAGTATTACTTTTATATCCCACATCTTCCATATATACCTAAATTATGTTAAATTGCCATATTGTCTAACACATTGTTTATGGGGTACCTTTCCTTGTAATCCTTTGTTACACAAATTACTTTGCACTACAATGTTCACCCACTCCATGACTTTTGATAGTGAACTGCACTCCAACCTCAGTGACTATGTTGCTTGCCTTTCAACTTTTCATATATATCTAGTCTATACTTATATGGTGATGTTGAGTACATCATCACTTCACAACTGTGCTTTCACCCTTGCTTTGGATAATGTGGCTTCTCATGTATATTCATTTATTTACATCATGTATTTAGATGTGGCAATGAGGTGGTCACTAGAGAGATGACCAAACCCTAGTGAAGTTGCCTAATTCACTGATTGCATTCCTTGAAAGCAGATTATTTAGAATGGAAGAGATGATGTTGTTCTCTTCAATAGCTAAGGCTTTCAAAACTATTATATGCTAGGAAAGGGCTGACACGTTAAAAACATTGAATGTCGGTCTGCTTGTATTCCAGTTGATAAAACAAGTGACAGGCTACAATATATCACAATGCTGTTTGATGGTGTTTATCTGCCCACCCTGGTAGAAGATACCAGAGATGTACTCCAGGGTCACCATACTAGTGCCAGTTCTGTTTGGACTGTTACTTTCAGATCTAAAAGTGTGACGTGTAGAAGAAGTAACCATATATTGTGATAACTGCAAACTAAATAAACAAATTAGAGCTTTAATAAATGAAGCAGAAGTTCTCCAATATGGCCTACAAATAATACATATCTGGCACAATAGTAGAATAACTCATCTTGAATATCATTAATTGTAGCATTATGAGACTTCAAAAAATGACTCAAATGAAGATTATAATATAAATCGTGAAGTTATGGAAAATTATACCATCATTAAAGACCTGCAGGCAATGGTAAACAATTTACACTTTAACTGGTATGAGTCTGCAAAAGTCAGAAAAGCATATTTTGTCTATCTAATTCTAAACAGTTTGACTAGACACTCCATAGACGTCCTCATACTACTTTTTACTTTACTGATCTAACCCATTATTAACAACAGTGCTGTTTTGTAGTCTTAAAACTGGCCATTTGAAATAACTAGGAAATGTAGAATTCCTTATAAAATAACTTGAGCCATATACAAAACATCTTCAGGAGGGGTCTCACATGCTATTTCTAAAAGGTTGCTGAGAGGAGGCCTCTTCTGGTGTATAAGGAATATCTGATCCAGATGCTTTTGAAAGTCTATACCTGGACATATGACTGATACATCTAACACCAGATCAGATGTCCTAATGCTAAAAATAGATATCAATAACAGATTAAAACTTAAAGAATACATTTGACAGCAGATTTCAAAAGCATAGAATACACTTCCATTGACATCAAAATACAGTTACTAGTTTACTTTAAAAACTACTTTTGATATGTAAGTAAGAAGCAGAAAACATCAAAATGGTGTTATGGCAATCCATCTGTTTGAAAGTCTATAAGTTATTAAGTTTAGAATTGACCCTATGAATCAATATATTTCTTTGTGCTAGTGAAACTTGCTGTAAAGATGTCTCATGTTGTTTATGTATTTTATAAGCTTGACAGGACTCCTAAATGTTCAGTATTTGTTTTGGCTATGCTTATCCATTGTGAAGGTAAGAACCACTGACAAATAAATACAATTATAAGAGGCATTGTATGCTTATTATTAACCAGGTTGCATGGGATATTGTGTTAAATGTGTCACAGAGAATAAAATTGTCATACTCCATGGAACACATTCTTTAGTGAAGACAGTCACTTTCTAGTACCCTATCTTTTCATCATGATGCAAAAATAATAAAATGTATTCCCACCATAAAAGCATTGCAATCTTCTCTCTAGATTACAATAATCCTAACTAAATGAAAAATGCCATGACATGGGCAGTCATCTGCAGTTCAGAAAGTTCACCCTTATGGATATATCCCTCTTTGATTAGTCTTATTACCATATAATAAAACTCACCTACAGCTAGTCATATTCAGTTTTTTGTTCTAAAATAACATTTCATGTTCATGTTTATATGTCTCATATTTTCATATCCAAAGTACTTTTTAGCACAGTGGATTTGAGAGACGTTTTGAAGGTTGACCTGAGAGATAGTAGATATGAATAATGTAAAACGCTTTAGTCATGTAAAAGAGCAATATCAGCTGCACTACTTTATATCAGAATGTCTGCAATGTTTTTTTTTGTGGATGTTCCTTGGATAATGTTTCAGCTTGTGGAATCTGCAAAGAGGCGGTAACTCTTAAGGGCAACCTTATAGAAGCACTGAGTATTAATGGGGTATAAGAAATGTATGATTGCATTCAAGAATATACTTGTCAGGCATCCTTGTTCATTGACTTATCAAGGAGAATAAATTACCGGTAGACCACCAACAGCAGTGGCAATGGGCAGGATTCATGATGGCTTGCACGGAGTCTAAGAGTCGTGTAAGACTCTATGCAGCCATCGCGAACCAGGAACAGCCCGAAATCCCGTGTAAGAGACCAGAAGCAAAACGTCTCTTACGCGGGCAGGGTGTGGATAATAAGCATTACCCTCACTGCAGCCGAAGGCATGCAAATGAGGTAGATTAGCGATCCGCGATGCTGAAACCAGCCTGCGGTAAGAGTCGTGGTATAGGTGCAGAAAGTAATACTCAGCTTGATAACGCTGAGTCATCGTTATCGCTAAAATAACAGACAATGGGTTTCAAGCGACAGCCCAAATAAAGTTAATGTGCGCATATCATAGCAGGGCAGCATGCCAGTGGCCAAATATGTGGCCATTGGCATAGTATTATTCAATCACCGATGCAAACATGAAATAAAATAATAATTTTTTTTCGGGCGCATCGGGCGACAGCCGCCGCCAAGCGCAGCGCAGCCTCCGCTATGTAATAGGGCTGTGCTAAGCAATGGTGTTTCATAAAAATAAAGGTTTGAAACCCACAAAATGTGGGTTTTAGCGTAATTCATGGACGGCAATGCAGGGGACTAGCAGACCAAAAACAACATGGCCTTACCGTCTGTAATTAGTGGTTTGCTTGCTAAGTGGGGAAGCTGAGTGTAAGACATGTAACTAAGCATTAGTAAGGCAATCCTATGTAGATGAGTGGTA